>NC_090021.1:196821377-197121377 GCF_037176765.1 Anolis sagrei | reverse complement strand
GGGAAATTTATGAGCAAAATATAGTGTCATAACTTATGCAGAAATGTTCAGCATGGTTACAAGGGCATATATTTCTGAAGAGTTGGTGCAACTTGCTTGTTTAATAGCACTAAGTCGATATTTTTCGTTCATTGCCATTTTATCTTGCTAGGTAAACAAGCATTAAATATTTGTATATAGTATACATGTTCCTTTAAATATGATATAAATACTTATACACTTCACATAAATCTATCCATATTTCATTCATGAATTCCTCATCTGATTCTAAGGTTCATTTATCATTTAGCTTAAATTTAAAGTTGTATATACTTGTATATATTTCTCATGCCAGTAAGGTAATGCTCAAGATCCTGCAAGGAAGACTCCAGCAATACATGGAGCGAGAGTTGCCAGATGTTCAAGCTGGGTTTAGAAAAGGCAGAGGAACGAGAGACCAGATTGCCAATATCCGCTGGATAATGGAGAAAGGCAGGGAGTTTCAGAAAAACATCTACTTCTGCTTCATTGACTATTCTAAAGCCTTTGACTGTGTGGATCATAATAAATTGTGGCAAGTTCTTGGTGGGATGGGCATACCAAGCCACTTTGTCTCTCTCCTGAGGAATCTGTACAAGGACCAAGTCGCAACAGTAAGAACTGACCACGGAACAACAGACTGGTTCAAGATTGGGAAAGGCGTACGGCAAGGCTGCATACTCTCACCCAACCTTTTTAACTTGTATGCAGAACACATCATGCGATGTGCGGGGCTGGATGAATGCAAAGCTGGGGTGAAAATTGCTGGAAGAAACATTAACAACCTCAGATATGCAGATGACACCACTCTGATGGCCGAAAGCGAGGAGGAGCTGAGGAGCCTTCTAATCAAGGTGAAAGAAGAAAGCGCAAAAGCCGGGTTGCAGCTTAACGTCAAAAAAACCAAGATTATGGCAACAAGAATGATTGACAACTGGAAAATAGAGGGAGAAACCGTGGAGGCCGTGACAGACTTTGTATTTCTAGGTACAAAGATTACGGCAGATGCAGACTGTAGCCAGGAAATCAGAAGACGCTTACTTCTTGGGAGGAGAGCAATGTCCAGTCTCGATAAAATAGTGAAGAGTAGAGACATCAGACTGGCAACAAAGATCCGCCTAGTCAAAGCCATGGTATTCCCTGTAGTAACCTACGGATGTGAGAGCTGGACCTTAGGGAAGGCTGAGCGAAGGAAAATCGATGCTTTTGAGCTGTGGTGTTGGAGGAAAGTGCTGAGAGTGCCTTGGACTGCGAGAAGATCCAACCAGTCCATCCTCCAGGAAATAAAGCCCAACTGCTCACTGGAGGGAAAGATACTAGAGACAAAGTTGAAGTACTTTGGCCACATCATGAGGAGACAGGAAAGCCTAGAGAAGACAATTATGCTGGGGAAAGTGGAAGGCAAAAGGAAGAGGGGCCGACCAAGGGCAAGATGGATGGATGGCATCCTTGAAGTGACTGGACTGACCTTGAGGGAGCTGGGGCTGGTAACGGCCGACAGGGAGCTCTGGCGTAGGCTGGTCCATGAGGTCACGAAGAGTCGGAGACGACTGAACGAATGAACAACATATACTTGGCAGAGCTCTAGATGCACAATCTTTTAAACACGCGAGACTTTTACTAAGGGTACAAGAAGGAGAAGCAGATTCAGTATCAAACAATGCATACATTTATATTAATTAAATGTAATGTGCATGAGTAATGAATCCCACAATACCATCTTCATTCAATAGGGGGGGGGGGAGACCCTATTAACTAGTCTACATCACACTAGATTCATCTTCTGAATCCATGTGGAAACAGACTTCCAACTCCCCTTTTGTGGGACAGTCCATCTTCACAAGTGTGTAAACTGGTGTGACCCCCCCCTCTCCCAGAAGGGTGAAAGCCATGTTTATGAGTCCGAGTGGTCATTATGTCATTCAGATGGGACAAGTATGCAAGCTTCCTTGCAAGCTTTGGTGCGTCTTAGGGTCATTCCACACAGCCCAATATCCCAGAATATTGAGGCAGGAAATTCCACATTATCTGCTTTGAACAGGAATATATGGCAATGTGGACTCAGATAACCCAGTTCATACTGTGGAATTTTCTGGCTTGATATTCTGGGATTTAGAGCTGTGTGAAAGGGCCCCAGTGAGGGATATTCCAACCTGCACAAAATTGAATTATTCTGCTAGTTTTAAATTATCCACATTGATTAATACACATGTTATTCTTAGTCATATAAACAGTGTTTAATTTTCAGAGTGGAAGAGAAAATGCTAGCTTTTTTTTTTGCTTTTTTTTTTTTTTTTTGGTGGAATCCCAATGTTCCAGCTTGTAATGTTCCTCTATCCCTAGTTTAAGAAACGGATTTTGGACTAAAGCCTGGTTACATTTGGCTACTTCTGTTGACAAATAGAATCTGGCCACAATTTGACAATTTGCTATTTTTTTCTTTTTTAAAACAGTAGTGTCACATTTAAACTTAGATTCATGTAACGCAGTTCAATGTATACATTTATTTTTAAACTCAATTATACGGCAGTATAGATGAGGTCTGGATCAGATTGTTTGTGTTTGGACACCATTGTTTGAATTATGTAAAATTAGGTACTATTTTCACTGAGTAAAACCAAAACAAGAAAGCAAATAAATACAATTATCCACGAGTCTTATGAAAATGGACATACCTAAAGCATTTCTTTTTTAGTTTGCTAAATTATGAAGAAACTATACTCCTGGCAATCTTCACTACTTGTAACAACACTGTTGTAAAATTGCTGGCTTAAATAATTGACAAACTGGTCACATTTACACATAATTCAAAAACATGGCTTAGGTTTATGCCCACTGGTTTCTGCAAGCGAGAAGAAACAGGATTAAGCTATTACTCAGTTTTACCATTTCCAGTTCTTCACCAAACCAGGAATAGTGAAAGGATGCTATCTCTGTTCACTTGCTAACAAAGCCAACAGCATGTCCTTAATGTTTTTGCTGGATTGTTTAACAACCCAGTAAATCACTGTTCTTGAATTTTACAATTCCTGCTTTGAGCATAGTAACAACATAATAGTAAGCCAGGAAATGGAGAACTAGTAACTAGTTGGGTGTCTTCCTCCGAGAAGAGAAGAGCAGAGTGCACATGCCTGGGGTTACCTTCAGGCTCTCAAAGCTCATATATATGATAATAAATCCTGACTTAATGCTACATGCAAGGTTATTCTCATTCTGGTTATATTTCGGTCACCAGTGTTGCATAGTCCAGGAGTTTGATTTGGGAGCAGAGAAGGGTTTTGTTTTTGTTTTTTGTCATGTCAGGAGCAACTTGAGAAACTGCATTGGCCATCTGCAAGGATGTTGCCCAGGGGACGCCCGGATGTTTTGATGTTTTATCATCCTTGTGGGAGGCTTCTCTCATGTCCCAGCATGAGGAGCTGGCAGAGGGAGCTCATCCACGCTCTCCCCGGATTCTAACCTGTGACCTGTCAGTCTTCAGTCCTGCCAGCACAGGGGTTTAACCTGAGAGGTAAAAACCTAGAATTCAGTGCTGATTTATGTTGCCCCTTCAGATGGGCCCTTAGCTTCACTGAAGACAATGTGTTAGGTCCTGGTTTGTAATGTTTTAGCAGGTCCCTTCGCATCAGTGGGAATTGAGTTAGCTTTGAGAAACTGGATTTATTGGTTTTAATGGGGTTTTTTTTGGCCTCAGTTTAATGTTTCCCACATTAGTCCTTATCTTTTAAAAGATATGGGATTGACTGAAATGTGGAGGGGGAGAGATGTGGGGCATTCTGCTGTAGAATCATCAAAATGTTTAGAGCATATTTGTTGATTATCGGGAGAATGG
Source organism: Anolis sagrei (assembly GCF_037176765.1). Lineage (NCBI taxonomy): Eukaryota > Metazoa > Chordata > Lepidosauria > Squamata > Anolidae > Anolis > Anolis sagrei. The sequence goes on along the minus strand of NC_090021.1, from coordinate 197,117,527 downwards.
AAGTCTTAATTAAAGGCGATGCAGAGCTCTTTTTGGAGCCATTCTTTCAGTTGTGTGTGTGGGTGGTGCTTATGACGCAAGCTGTGCCATTCTCTTTCATTATCGTTATTTGGGTGGCTTGCCCATTATCGAACAAGGGCACAACCCCCATTAGTGGGGAAGAGCATGGTATTATGCTGTATGCTTTTCTCTAAAGATGTGAATGCTCATCAACACATGCTTTGTTACCTTGACAATTTGCCCATGATGTTTTTTATTTTTTTTATTTTTAGAATTATCATCCTTTGCCAACAGCCTCATGTTATCATCCTATGGTCTGGCTAATTAAGTAGCACTATTTTATTTCACATTCAAACATGTAAAGCACATCTATGAATCTAAGTCATAGAATCATAGAATCATGGAGTTGGAAGAGACCTCATGGGCCATCCAGTCCAACCCTCTGCCAAAAAACCAGGAAAACTGCATTCAAAGCACCCCTGACAGATGGCCATCCAACCTCTGCTTAAAAGCTTTCAAAGAAGGAGCCTCCACCACACTCTGGGGCAGAGAGTTCCACTGCTGAATGGTTCTCACAGTCAGGAAGTTCTTCCTCATATTCAGATGGAATCTCCTTTCCTGTAGTTTGAAGCCATTGTTCCGCATCCTAGTCTCGAGGGCAGCAGAAAACTCCTTCCTCCCTGTGACTTCCTCTCACATATTTATTAGGGCTGGGCGGTTTCGTTCATTAATTTCGTAATTTGTTATTAATTCGTTATTTTTTTTATAACGAAGCGATATTGAACCATTCAGGAGCAACTAAAAATCGAAACGAATTTTTAAAATTTATTTTGTAATTGTTTCGTAATTGTTTCAAAATTGTTTCGTTATTATTTCGTTATTATTTCGTTATTATTTCTGTATGTCTGGTGCAGGTTTTATGGTTGTTGTTTGTTTTATCAGTGATAAAAAATAAATTATCACACCAACAGTCAACAACAGAGGAAGAGGGAAGCTTCAGAAGTTCTCCCTGTCCCATTTGGAGGTTTTTTTAGCGTATTGCGCAATCGCGTCCGCCATTAACGAATCGATTCGTTATTGTTTCGAAATTGTTTCATAATTTCCGAAATTTCGTAAATATCGAACTTTTTTAAAGAAAAATTTCGGAATTCTTTTAAAAAACAAAACGCAAAAACCCCCTAAAAACGAATCGAGTTTAGAAACAATTTTTTCCATGGTTGCCCAGCCCTAATATTTATACATGGCTATCATGTGTCCTCTCAGCTGTCTCTTCTTCAGGCTAAACATGCCCAGCTCTTTAAGCCGCTCCTCATAGGGCTTGTTCTCCAGACCCTTGATTATTTTAGTCGCCCTCCTCTGGACACATTCCAGCTTGTCAATATCTCTTTTCAATTGTGGTGCCCAGAATTTGACACAGTATTCCAGGTGTGGTCAAACCAAGGCAAAATAGAGGGGTAGCATGACTTCCCTGGATCTAGACACTATACTCCTATTGATGCAGGCCAAAATCCCATTGGCTTTTTTTGCCACCGCATCACTTCTCTCTTCCACCTCCGCTCTCCTGTTTTTACATAGAGCCATTGCTCTTTTGGCTGAGTCATAATCTTAGGCATTTGCTACCAATTTGGGACATGCAAAAGGGAGAAAAATAATTGATCTTGTAAGGGTTGATGTCTATATAGACAATGCTTAGCGTGACTGTTGGATTGAGTTATTGCCCTGCGGGTCAGGATTTGATAAGTGCCCCGTGGTTTGCCTGTCAGGCAATTCTCCTTGTTCCTTTCAAAGTTCATTCCCATTTTGTCTCAGATGGCAAACTTCGTACTATATGGCAATGCCTTAGATTCCGTTTTATTTCCCCCTGTGGATTGGCCTTCTTTAGAAATGTCAACAGCAATCACTGCTTTAATGGTATGTTAATCAGAAAGCAAGGGCAATCAGAGGCATTCTTTGATGCTTGAGATGACTTTCTTTTTTTCAGTCAGTCCCTCAAACTGGAAACTGCAGGTCTTGATTTCATTCATTCATTCATTCCTCCTTCTTTCTTTCCTTTCTTCTTCTCTCCTGGCGTCACGTTGAGGGACTTGGAGGAAATCTTGCATCTTTAAAAGATGTGGCACGGAGTTAATTATACAGGTGCTGCCTTTGCTCCACATAAAAGGGAGCAATTGCTAGCTTATTATAATTCTACTTCTTATTGTCCCCTGGTCACACAGCAAAAGTGCTTTCCACCACTGAACATTTAGCCGATAAAAGCAAAAAATAAACTCCATAATAAAAAAGTGTTTCAGGATAAACTGTGTTGAAAAAGAATTGCATGAACTTCCACCTTGTAAATGTATTTTTTGAGTAGCAATGCCTACATGACAGACTTCAGGTGTCTCATTTATTTATGCCTGAACATCAACAACAAAAGCGTGGTAGAGATGAGACTCAGCTGTTTGGTACCATATTGTCATTTAATCCTGCTTCTGCACAGAAGATCGCTGAATGGAAACCATCATAGGGTTCTTGACCTTGCAGCTGGCAAAGCAGATACCATCCCACCTTTAGTCTTTGGAAGTTATTGGGGTGGGACTATTCTCAGAATACAATGAAAAGATGGGGAGATGTTAAATTAGAGAGACTTTTGTGGAACAAAGACAAGGTTGAATAAAGTGTCTGTTTTCTTGAGGCTTTTCCTACCGAGAAAAACAGAATGCAGAAACAAAATGAACCAACAGCAACTGCAACAAAAACTTCTCAAATATGTCTAGCAGAATCATTTTTCAGGAAACCGATGTATGCATGGGATAAAAATAAATAAATCCATTTCTAATTTATTTCTATAGCCCTCATTTTCTAACTCTACTATTTTAAAACAGAAAGCAAACCTCATGATGAAAAAAAAAATCATGATCAAATTGTACTATTATTTTAAAACAATGTGTTGAATCTACTCCTAGCAATTGAAATAATGGGAAAAAATAATCATGGATAGATTTATTTATTTATTTATTTGTCTACCACTTTTCTCACCCCCGGGGGGATTCAAAGCCGTTCACATGGTAAAATCCATGGCAAAATTCAATGCTATACTTGTTGACCGAAAGGTCACAGGTTCGAATCTGGGGAAGTGGCACGAGCTTCCGCTGTCAGCCCCAGCTTCTGCCAACCTAGCAGTTTGAAAACATGCAAATGTGAGTAGATCAATAGGTACTGCTCCGGTGGGAAGGTAATGGCACTCTATGCAGTCATGCCAGCCACATGACCTTGGAGGTGTCTACGGACAATGCCGGCTCTTCGGCTTAGAAATGGAAATGAGCACCATACCCCAGAATCGGACACGACTGGACTTAATGTCAGGGGGAAACCCTACCTATCATTCACCAAATGTCTTCTTGAACAACCAAATCTTAGGTTGTTTCCTAAATGCTAGGAGGGGGGGTGATCTAATCTTGGTGGGAAGGGAGTTCCACACCCGAGGGGCCACCACTGAGAAGGCTCTTGTTCCCGCCAATCACACCTGTGAAGGCAACAGGACCAAGAGCAGGACCTCCCCGGCAGATCTTAGTGTTCTAGCTGGCTCATAAAGGGAGATGCGTTTGGATAGGTAAGCTGGACCAAAACCCTCTGAGTACAATGAGGGTGTATCTACACTAAAGAATGAATGAATTTTGGCAGTGCTTTAGGGATCATTGCTCAATGATATGGAATCATAGGAGTTGTAATTTCACAAGATCTTTTGCCTTCTCTGCCAAGGAGTGCTGGTGTCTCACAAAGCTACAAATTCCAGGATTCCATTTCATTGAGCCATGACATTGAAAGTGGTGTCAAATTACATTATATTTATTGATTTATTTACTGTATTTATTTACTGTATTTATATACTGCCTTTCTCACCCTTGGGAGGACTCAAGGTGGTTTACAACATGCTAATGACAAAAATCTGACATCTAATGCCAACATACAGTACACAAAGAAATCATAATAACTAATTACTACATATAACTATGAACTTAAAATCAATTAAAACCATTAAACATAAGACATACATAAAATTTAAACATTCAGACATAGCATAAAATCATCCTAGTATAAACATTAAAATCCCATGATCGAGAAATCATACTGGGTAGGTTCACCCTAAGAATAAATCCAACCCAATGACACCTTAGTTTCTGAAAGTTTGATAAAAATCACATTTTATTTTCAGATGTGGATTCTTTAGTATTCATCTAAACACATAGGTAGCCAAACCAGTCTCTATGTAAACAAATGACCTTACTTCCCTACATTTAGGCTGGAATTCTGTCCACACTAATCTGAGAGTAAGCCCCATTGGGTTTGAGACTTCAGAATGCATTTGTAACAGTTTTAATTAACCAGTATTATGTTAATTTATCCATGATACAATGTGAAAATAGATGTGGCAATGAGAAGCATTTCTACTAGGTTTGGTTGATAAAAAAATGGTTCAAAACTCATTTCGGATTTAGGGGGATTTGGAATTGAATTATAAATTATTCCTTTAAAAAATTCCGAACTTTCTGAACTTTCCAAAATGTCCAAATCCCTTCGTTAAAGTTGATTTCACACCTTTAGGAAGAATATTTTGACTATATGGGATTTGTAGTGTCTTTTCTGGCAACACAAGGCAAACAAAGGAAACAAACAACGGAGAGAGGCCTTTGTAGTTTTGGAAGTTGATTTCACACCTCTAGGAAGGATAGTTGTATTCAGAGAGTGGCTTGAATTGATGGGAGATCTAGTTCTATTGAGGCAATGCACAACACAGAGGCCAGGCCAGAGAGACCTGCTACAATGCTGGGGTTTTTTCAAATGTTGGAGTGTTTTGTTTCTTCCGTGCTGTTCCTTCCTTCCACCTACACCACACCCCCTCACACCCCAATATTACCCATCCAAGCATCATCCACTTGTCCCAAATCCCAACAGCAACAATGCACAAGCAGCAAGGCAGGCAGCCCAGCCAGACAACAGCCCTTCTCTGCTTGCCCTGCTCTTCCAACCGCTCTTCTTCCAACCTCCCTTCACAACCTCCCTTTCCTTTCTCTTTCCTTTTCCCTTCTTCCTTCCCTTCCTGGCTCTGAATGAGCCTCTGAGCCATGTGCTGCCCTTTATATAACGCAATGGCTGCTGTGCTGAAACCCCTTCCCTCCCCAAAATGTCTCTCCTCATTGACTGGGAGGCAAGCAGCTTGCATGCTGGGAGGCTGCTTGCTTCCAAATACTGACTCACTTCCGACTCACTTCCTGAGTCATATCAAAAATGGCGAAGGAAGCTTCAAAAGGGCAAAGGGACATCCTGTTTTTAAAATAACTTCGAAATCGCTTCAAAAAGGTAACTTTTCTGACTTATTCCAAATTATGAATATTCCGAGGATACCTAACCATGCCTAATTTCTACTAATGTTTTGGCATTATAGTGCAAATATGCATTACACTCCCAATTATATCTCAGAGCAATTTCATGTGCAAACAGCCGGAGTCTGCTTGTGAATCCTACACAAGGGCAACCATTATTTTACTGACTTCAGTGGGAATCTCAGATATGGTATTCTTTGGCAATGCTTCTACTTTGGGATGATCCCTGGAACTATGCTCATCCCTACTGGGTTTTCCAGAAAAGAAAGAGACAAATGGAGACAACAGGCGTAAATATGGTGCCAGTCCTGGTAGCTTGGGGAAAAGATCAATCAATCCTCTGCATTTTTGTGTTTAACTTTTGAGAAATCAATTATTCATGGATTTGATTAATATATTCTCCCAAGAGCTCTCGAGGTACTGCATAGAATTGTCCTGGAGGATCTCAAGATTCCTAGAGAAATTTTTAAGAAGCTAGCATTTTTAATCCACATTTTCCCCACTTTCACAGAGGTCCTGCAACCCAACCCCATGTGCAAGTGGGGAGCTGACTGTAAGTCAAGCAGAGAGCTCTGAGGGGCTCCCACTGAAGCAGGTGGGCCACAAAGATTGCAGATTTCAACCTCAGTCTTTCTGTCTCTTGCTTCACTCTGCACGTCAACAGAAGACAAGGTTGATCATCTCCTGGAGTGTCCGATAAAAAGCAGAGTGATGCGGTGCTTAGACAAAATGTATAACTATGCCCTAGCCTGAAAAAATCCTGTGCTTCTAATCTCTCCTCAAGTGTATCAGCAACTCTTTATTTAGGCTTCCATACCTAGCACTCTAATGAGGTCGGAAAGGTCAGCGCTGGCCGGCAGGAAAGGTCAGCATGGGTTCTGCATTCATTCTTCCCCTCTATGTTGGTATTCGGTTTGCAGAGAGGTGCAAGCAGAGGGCTGAGAGGCGGCTGGGAGAAGGCTTGCATTGTCTAGCCAAATAATGGTGTGATTTGACAGGTAGTCTTCATTATTCTCTCCCATGAAACACAGCAATTTCGACAGCATTGATAAAGGAATTACCTGTGGGAAAGGATGTGAACAGTTTCAACTGATTTATAAACTCATGCTGTCCCTATTATGTGTGTGCATAATGCTACTATTCACCTTGTATGGAAGATTCACCACAATGAGCACTTTCAAGTTTCCATCTTAATTAGCTTGATGGTGCAGACAGTGGTTACCAGCCATAAGAAGATGCAGAGTTTGCTCTCAGGAATTATCTCTTTCTTTAAGAAAAAGAAAATTAAGAAAATGAGAGCCAGATGTTAGTGCTTACTTATGTGACCAAAAGAAGCCAGTAATCATTTCTTGTAGTGTACCACTGTTGGTTGGTTAGAAGATGCCAATAGGCAACCAGAAAATATATCTGGCTGTGAATGCGAGGGGTGAGGCAGCCGACAATTCCTTTCACTCTCTATACCAGTCTGGGGAATCTCTTAACTTCTACAGCCAGTTTACAAGCAATAGGAAATGATACAGGTATACATCTACCTCATCCACTGAGTTCCTTATTGTTGCCAAAATCTCCTCTAAGTCAATAGGGTACTTACTTACTTAGGCAATCCCTCATTGTTTGAGTATGATGACCTTCCTAGTATAGAGTCTTGGCGATGGGTCTGTAGATGACTGTGGAGCCCTATTCTTGGCCCGCATGTTCTTCCACAGTGAGGGCATCGGTTTCTAGGTGGAAGGTGGTTCCGGTTAGGGTTGGCTTGATGCAACTTCCTCTTGGCACATTTCTCCCATTCACCCTCTATTCATGCCTCTTCAAATTCCTCAGCACTGCTGGTCACAGCTGACCTCCACTTAGAGCACTCAAGGGCCAGATCTTCCCAGTTCTCGATGTCTATGCCACAGTTTTTATGGTTAGCTTTAAGCCCATCTTTAAATCTCTTTTCCTGTCCACCAACATTTTGTTTTCCGTTCTAGAGTTGGGGGTATAGTAACTGCTTTGAGAGACAGTGATTGAGCATTCAGACAACGTAAACCAGTCATCAATCTGGGACACCTCAGATATTTTGGATATACCTCCTTGCATTTCTGAACATGAGCCATGGTGACTAATTCTGATGTGAGTTGAAGAAGGTTGAGGAAGGCTAGAACTTTGGGTTAACATGTTTGAAACAATGACAAGTTACTTTTGGGAATAATGATGACATAAAGCTGTTTCTTTCAACAATATAAAGAAGGCAGAGCAATTTATAGGAGTGTGTTTTACATAAAGAATAAGGTCAAATTTGAATATATAGGACCCATTATTTCTAAAAATTAACAAATACAGGTGACATGGTCTTTTTCAATGAGAGAAGCCCAGTGCCCATTTCCTATAAATAAAATTGATAAAGTACAACACATTTGAAAAGTAAGTAATAATAGCTAATAACATGGCTCTTGCACAGTTTTTAGTACAATCCGTTCCTTTTTGCTGGAAATCTAAAATAAATTGTATGCCTTGAGATACCTGTGGCCAGCACATGACTAGAGTTGCCTGAATAATACACATCCATTCTGGACCAGATTAGTTTTTCATTGTTACTCAACTTGGTCAAGGTAAGTAGAAAAACCTCTTTTGGCTTCATTAGTAAAAGATTTGTTTCTGAATGATACTCCGCAAGGTCAGGAGCATGACAACGACAACAGCAACAATACTAATAGTAAGAATCATGCATTTTGGCGTCTATGGAGGAGATCATACACTCTTGCCAAGAACTTGCATTTCTGTGGAGTATAACACTCTGTCATGTGATTGGTCCGCTGCTGCTATTTTTTTTTTTTTTTTTTTTTTTTGCCAATATAAAAGCAATTTGTGGATTGTGTCTCTACAGCCATTTAATAGCCAGAGGAGTGCCTGGGGCAAGGGCAGCATTTAGCTACATATTTTCCACTGGGAGGAAACAGCACGAAAAATACACCCTACCCCAGATATCCATTGTGTACATGAGAGATCCAGCAGGAGTCTGTTTCTTTCAACATGTAGGCACCCTGCAATCCCCCAAGATACAAGGTGGTTGCTCCATTCCCCTGACCACAAAATGGCTAAAGAAATAGCACTCTAGCGCATTGAACATGCCTAGCTGGGAAGAGAAAAAAGTAATAGAGCTGCGGTTAGCACAGCAGGTGAAACTATCAGAAAATCTTGCCAACCGGAAGATTGGCAGTTCAAGCCATGGGTGAGGGTGAGCTCCCACCATCAGCCTTAACTTACCTAGCAGTTCGAAAACAGCAATGTGAGTAGATAAGTAGGTACAGCTTTGGCAGGGAGGTAAAAGGCACCCCTGAAGACATGCCAGCAATTCGATCAGGAAAGCATCCATGGACAACAGGCTCCTTGGTATGGAAAATGGAACAACAGCTCCTCCCCATGGCCGAGCTGAGCACAGCCTCCGGATGCTGTAAATGAAAAAGAGGAAAGCCTTGCCTCTGTCTATGTACTGTCTGTCTTTGTTGTTAATTATATAACACCATTGGATGTTTGCCATAAATATATTCTGTAATTCACTCAGAGTCCCCTTGGGGAAATAGAGCAGAATATAAATAAAGTGTATTATTATTACTATTATTATTATTATTATTATTATTTACACAAGGAATGCTGGATCTTCTCTTCCACAGCATACTTTAAAAGGTATAATTCTAGGATGTACTCATCTATACCATCAAGAGGATTCTAATCAATATCTTTGTAATCTTTATGCAAACTTTTGAAGGTCTATCACTTGGATCCATATTAAGGTGAGGCTGAAAAAGCAGTGTTGCCTAGTACTAGTTTGTGTATGCCTAACAACAGATGTAAGAGCTGGACTTAGAATTTCACACAAAACCTCCTCATATTTAGGAAACAGGGGCACACCATCAACTGTAATTTTGATATATGTGGGAATGAGCTCTATGGTGTATAGTTAGATTTTCTTATGCTTTAGATGAAGGGAGAACCTGGGTTGACCAAGGTTTCCACTTTCTGTATTGAGCTCAGAAACCAAACACCAAAAGCCCAGTTTGCTGTAAGGATCTCAGTTCAGCGGTGGTCAATTTGTTTCTGATGCTTTTTCCTTCCCATGAATCAGGAACTGGCTTTGTGGAAAAGGAAGATGGAAATATCATCGCCAGATTGCAAAATATATCCTTCTCAGACCTATCTTTGAGAAGGACAGAAGTCTAATTGCTCCCCTCCCCTGCACTCCTCAAGCTCAGAGGAGGCAAGGAGCTCCATCCCCATTTATCATGTTTTTTCTCTCTTATATCCCTGTGCTGCCTAACTACCTCCTAACAATATATGTATTCAATGGGCCCTTGGTATCTGTTGAGTTTAGTTCCAGGATGCGTGTGCAGGCTCAAGGACATGCACGAGGGGCTTTTACTCCATGCTGTCATGTTACCTGACATTTTACAAGCTCTCCATTATAGCTGGTGCTGGAAGACAAATGAAGAAGTAAATAAAAACTTGTGTTTATTTCTTCCTTCACTGGAAGAACAAGAGCGGGAAGTGGAATTGATGTGGATAAACAGAAACAGACAATAATATAAATGAAAATCTTCTTGCCAAGTGTCTGCAAGTGCATTCTGTGTGGTATTGAGTTAAATAACATTAGAAAGGTTCCAGAGAGAAAGATATGTTCTTTTCTGCTTTTAACAACTCATGTATAAGAAGCTGCATTAAAGCCAAGGTCACAGACTGAGATGAAACGACTGTTATCCACAAGTATAACAGAAGCTGAAATCATACCTAAAAGGATATGCTAAGCACAAAATTGCTAAAATGTGGTTATGTTTGTCCTAGATTTACAAATAGCATTCAGGCTTTCTTCAGTCTACAAAAAAGTACTTTTTTAGTTCCTATACAAACCACAGCCCTGATACATTGCAATCAAAGTGGAGTCGAACTGTGTTAATTCTACAGTGTAGATCAATGGTTCCCAATCTGTGGGCCACTGCCCACTGGTGGGCTGGGAGACCTAAAATAAGGTTCATGGCTCTAGATTATTAAATATGGTTTTCTGTGGGTGGAGACTACTGGATGGCATATGTTTTTTTTATCAGAAACTAGAACTGATGTGGTCTATCCAATACAATTTTCTGAATCATTGGCCCAAATAACCAAACCAAATCTAAAGTTAACCAAAAACTGATTAGTAACTCTTTTGGTACTCACGTTGGAGAGTGGTCTCTGGTCAGTGATCCCTGGCCAAAGTGGTCTCTGGTCAACAAAAGGTTGGGAACCATTGGTGTAGATGCACCCATTGACAATTTGAAGGGTAATACAGGGTCTAATGCTGGCAATGAAGTATAAAGACATTATTTGAAGTCAACTCCTGGGAAAGGAGTCTTGAGTAGTCCTGTTGGCATAAGCTGCTTCACTGAGCAAAACTGTGGATAGAACAAGAAACATCTTGTAACCGGGCACCCACATCTATGGCAGGCATCCTCAGAGGTTGTGAGGTCTGTTGGTAACTAAACAATTGTATGTTTAGTTACCAACAGACCTCACAACCTCTGAGGTGTTTATATATCTGTGGAATGTCCAGGATGAACATCTTGTAATTTTTTAAAAATTTAAAAGGTGTTTTTTATTCTCTGTTGTTTTTTACTCTTCATTTGGGTACAGTTATATTTTTTATTGTCTCCCGAAATAACAAAGAAATTTTATTTTGTTTTTTTTAAGGGTAACTTTACTTCATCTAGAAAATGTCTCTGAACTGAAAATATAATTATACAGCAAAATTCAAGCCAGATATAATTTCAGTGAGGGAATTTCTAAAAAGAGGGAGTAGAAAATTGCAACTTGCAAGACATTCAGTTTGGTTGTTGTAAATTGTTACTGAGATAACAATTTCATACAAGCTCTAAAAACCTCCTCAGTCCAAATCTTCACCCACACTTCAGGGAGCAAGCAAAGCTATCGGGGAAAGGGGGGAAATATATACTTTGTGATACAGCACTTAATAGTTTGTGATCCCCTTTCTCAAGAAACCCATATGACACCCTAAACAGTAATATTATTGCTAAATTTGTCAGTTTCCACTTTTTTTCACGGAGCAAGTGAACAACATAAATAAAATCACTTTGTGCTTCCAGAGGTAGAGGAGATAAGGCAACTGCATGCTAGAATACAATTGGAAAGCACTCTCAAAAATATTCTTATTTTTTTCTTACCAGTGAATATCTATTAAGGAAAAAAAGATAGAACAACTACATCATGGCTTTTAATTCATAGTGTTAGGAGCTGTCCATGCTAGGAGTACTAATAGACCTTATATTACTGTTCAAGATGGTCTATTTAGATTTGTATTTGGCCTTCTTCTTGAAGACGGTCAATAAATTTAAAATAATAACCCAATCAAATCACTAAATGAAATTAACTGTTAAAGTGGAATGAAATTAGGAGTGCCTCTACTCAGCAGAATTAATACAGTTTGACATCACTTTAACTGCCCGTGGCTCAATACAATAGAATCATGGAAGTTGTAGTTTTACCGCGTCTTTCACCTTCTCTGTCCAAGAGTGCTAGTGCCTCATCAAACTACAACTCCCAGAACTCTCTGACATTGAGCCATGGCAACCAAAGTGGTGTCAGACTGCACTAATTCTACAGGGTAGATACACCCTATAATTCAAACAATCTGAAACTTTCTTTAGAATTACGGACTGGAATGCACTCAGGGACTTGCGTTTTCATAAGTGGATTTATGTCTACAGGAACTAGAACTGATCAGATTTGCAGTGCTTGCATTCAGCAAGGGATTGCTATATAGGTGAGTCAGCAAAGTCATCATTATGCATCAGGACCAGTGCACAATGAGATCCAAGGCACAATGTGATACCCACTGAGTGCTAGCTAGTGTGCCTTGTAGAACCCAATATGCATCAGGACACTCTTGCTGGTGTCCTGATACGCATCTTTCCAATTCAACACAGACCCCAACAGAGTATTTGGCCACATTTCTGAACACTACAGCAACTAACAAGCCCTATCCTCAACCAGAAGTCAATTACTGAAATCCAGCAATTAAAAAAAGCCATTTTCACCTGCGTGTCTAAGGATAACAGGGAAGTGCCTGTCTATCTACTTTTGACCTTGTAGTTGTGCTACATCCTGGTCTCTCTAAAACTGTTAGTATGAAACATATGAATGGCCGTCTACATCAGAGCCTCCCGAATATTTCATGCTAGTGGCACACTTTTTAGACATGCATCATTTTGCGCCACAGTAATTCAGTTTTACTAGCAAACTGGAGTTTAATCCAACCCTTTGTAATAATAATAATAATAATAATAATAATAATAATAATAATCCATCTGCCTGTGACAAAGAACTGGTGGGATCACAAGCCTGAAAAGGTTAGAGAAAATGAACACGTCAAATTACTCTGGAACTTCCGAATTCATACTGACAGAGTTTTGGAGCAAAATACTCCTGACCTCACAATCATGTTGAAAAACAAAGTATGGATTGTCGATGTTGCAATCCCAGGCAACAGCAGGATTGAAGAGAAACAACTGGAAAAAATGACACGATATAAGGATTTAGAAAAAATCAAACTGCAAAGACTCTGGCACAAGCCAGTCAAGGTGGCCCCAGTGGTGATCAGCACATTGGATGCGGTGCCTAAAGACCTTGGCCTGCACTTAGACACAATTGGCACTGACAAAATTGCTATCTGTGAGCTGCAGAAGGACACCTTACTGGGATCTGCACGCATTATTCGCCGATACATCACACAGCCCTAGACACTTGGGAAGTGTCCGATGTGTGATCCAATACAACAGCCAGCAGAGTGATCTTGTTTGCTGTGGACTCATCTTGTTGTGTTTCAAATAATAATAATAATAATAATAATAATAATAACAACAACAACAACAACAACAATACTTTATTTTAATACCACCCTAATTCCCCAGAGGGACTCGGAGTGGTTAAGAGATATAGACACATACATATATTGTAATAATGAAAAGTAAGGGGACACAACATATCTCATTAAAACCTTTCATTTATGTTTTCAAAACTATATGATTTGTAAGATAAAGACATACATTTCCAATATTTTCCTAAATGGTGCCTTTGTTGCATAAAAATGCATGCAAGTCGTTATTGCTTATGTTACATAGACTCAGAGGTTTCTCATTACATTCATGTGGCATTCATACATACACACTGCAGTTAATGCACTAATGTATTGTGACACACTGTTTGTAAAGCTCTGGTCTACATGCAGTAGCATTCAAAGTCGTCTCACTGCAGCAGAAGAGTTTTATCAGAAACAGGTGGGCCACAATCTTAGAGCGTTATCACACAACACCTTTATGCCGCATTGTTATTTGAAATCTGTTCCATCTACTCTCATGCAGGTAGCTGACTGCTGATGTTTTCTATCTCACCCTTGCTGTAGTTGTTCTTTAACAGCACAGTTTTTCATCCGTATTAATGGCTTCGTTACTGACTCCTGTACCCTGTCTCTCACGTCATGATTGGGTCATTTGGGTCTTTTAAAAATCTTTCTAGCTATAATATTGTAGTAATGACATCACAACAGTATGACTATACAATGGCATTACAGAGCTTTTTGTGACTGGCAAGAACATCTATTGGAATATCTCTTTTAACAGAGAAATTACAGAGGAAAATAAAGTGACCAAAGCATCCCTTGCCATTTCATTCCTTCCTCTTGCAGAGAGAAAAGAGACTGTCATGTTTTGACTGTGCCAGTTTTGCCTTCCTTATAGTGTTTTGCAATGGAACTGGTTATATGATAGCCATATATAAATATGTGAGGGGAAGGCATAGGGAGGAGGGAGCAGGCTTGTTTTCTACTACCCTGAAGACTAGGACGCAATGGAATAATGGCTTCAAATTACAGGAAAAGAGATTTCGTCTGAACATGAGGAAGAACTTCCTGACTGTGAGAGCTGTTCAGCAGTGGAACTCTCTGCCAACTCTTTGGCTTAGAAATGGAGATGAGCACCACCCCCCAGACATGACTAGACTTAATGTCAGGGGAAACCTTTACCTTTACCTATGACAGTATAACAGCATGGTGTGATAATGTCTATAATTATAAGGAGGGACATAAAATCATCTGCTAAGTCAAGGAAAAAGAGAGAGAGGTAGAGAGAACGTTTGGAACACCCTGAGACAATTCCAAGGACAGGTATTGAAATCACTCTTTAGGGGAAGGAAACATTCAGTACATGTTTACCACAGAGAAGCAAGAGAAGCAAGAAGCAAATGCTGATCAAAGGAACTGCCCTGTTTCCAAGCCCTCTTCCTCAACAGGCTAAGCAGCAGCAGCATTTTGCTTTCAACCTTGCACTAACTTTGAGAGCAGGACAGGCTGGCACTATGCCTTCTTGTTTAATTAAAGATCAAGACAAAAAAACAAAAACAAGGTTGCCTAAAGGTTGCTGAGAAGCTGGTTCCTTCCTTAGCAATGTAGCTTGCATTTAAGAAATATGGCCATAGTGGCACGGAGGGGAAGAAGGCTTGCAGAAAATAGAAGTACTGTGCTGTAAAGGAATCTGCAGATATCCTGCTGAACTTGACAAATGACTGTTTTCTGTGTTTTAATCTGTAAGCTGATGTATGCTAGATGCAGTAACCTTTTGCCATTTCCTTCTTATCAAAGAAATAGGCTTGTCTAAAGAACCTTATCGCTTGTGCATCATGACAACACATGAACAAATCCCTTAACTGATCCTCTTTTACAGCAACTTTGGTACAATGGAATAATTCAGCAGGGCTTCTATAAAGTAGCAATGTGCCAAGATGAAATATGGTATGCAGCAGATGGGGGCATTATGCCCTAATTATTTTGCACAGTACTGTACTGACATTGGATGAAACAGCAAATCAGTTGTGATTCCACAGTGGATGGAGAGTGTGGGAACTACTTCAGCTTTCATTTACTCTTGTGCTCAAGATTTTGTGTATGTGCGTATGTGTTGCATAATTTCCATGCCTGATGAAATGGGCATAGAAATTAAGAAAGTAGTGCCAGAACACTGTTTTTGGTGTATTAAATGTTCCTTAAATTCTCATGTATCAAGGTGGATTGTATGTGTATGTCTGTAATACTGAATTTTACAAGCATTTCAAGAGCAATATTTAGTATGTGAAGGTTGTGGTACTTCATCCACACAACACTTTCATGGGAAATACTAGAGTAAGGCAGCTGCCTTTACATTGTCAGTGGCACTTAGGATATATTTTGCTTAACGTAATTAGTGTGAAAACTTCTCCTTCAATTCGCTACCCCAATATGACCAGTCTATTCAATCAATCCTTTAGAGCAGTGTTTCTCAAACTCTGCTCCTCCAGGTGTTTTGGACTTCAACTCCCAGAAATCCCAGCCATCTTATCAGCTGTTAGGAATTAGAATCATAGAATCAAAGAGTTGGAAGGGACCTCATGGGCCATCCAGTCCAACCCCCTGCCAAGAAGCAGGAATATTGCATTCAAATCACCCCTGACAAATGGCCATCCAGCCTCTGCTTAAAAGCTTCCAAAGAAGGAGCCTCCACCACACTCCGGGACAGAGAGTTCCACTGCTGAACGGCTCTCACAGTCAGGAAGTTCTTCCTAATGTTCAGATGGAATCTCCTCTCTTGTAGCCATTGTTCCGCGTCCTAGTCTCCAAGGAAGCAGAAAACAAGCTTGCTCCCTCCTCCCTGTGGCTTCCTCTCACATATTTATACATGGCTATCATATCTCCTCTCAGCCTTCTCTTTTTCAGGCTAAACATGCCCAGTTCCCTAAGCCGCTCCTCATAGGGCTTGTTCTCCAGACCCTTGATCATTTTAGTCGCCCTCCTCTGGACACATTCCAGCTTGTCAATATCTCTCTTGAATTGTGGTGCCCAGAATTGGACACAATATTCCAGATGACACTATGCTCCTATTGATGCTCCTATTGATGCAGGCCAAAATCCCATTGGCTTTTTTTGCCGCCACATCACATTGTTGGCTCATGTTTAACTTGTTGTCCACAAGGACTCCAAGATCTTTTTCACACGTACTGCTCTCGAGCCAGGCGTCACCCATTCTGTATCTTTGCATTTCATTTTTTCTGCCAAAGTGGAGTATCTTACATTTGTCACTGTTGAATTTCATTTTGTTAGTTTTGGCCCATCTCTCTAATCTGTCAAGATCGTTTTGAATTCTGCTCCTGTCCTCTGGACTATTGGCTATCCCTCCCAATTTGGCTTTGTCGGCAAACTTGATGATCATGCCTTCTAGCCCTTCATCTAAGTCATTAATAAAGATGTTGAACAGGACCGGGCCCAGGACGGAACCCTGCGGCACTCCACTTGTCACTTCTTTCCAAGATGAAGAGGAAGCATTAGTGAGCACTCTCTGTGTTCGTCCACTTAACCAATTACAGATCCACCTCACCGTAGTTTTGCCTAGCCCACATTAGACTAGTTTCCTTGCCAGAAGGTCATGGGGGACCTTGTCGAAGGCCTTACTGAAATCCAGGTACGCTACATCCATGGCATTCCCCGCATCTACCCAGCTTGTAACTCTATCGAAGAAAGAGATCAGATTAGTCTGGCATGACTTGTTTTTGATAAATCCATGTTGACTATTAGCGATGACTGCATTTGTTTCTAAGTGTTTGCAGACCGCTTCCTTAACAATCTTTTCCAGAATCTTGCCCGGTATCGACGTGAGGCTGACTGGACGATAGTTGTTTGGGTCATCCTTTTTTCCCTTCTTGAAGATTGGGACCACATTGGCCCTCCTCCAATCTGCTGGAACTTCTCCCGTTCTCCAAGAACTCTCAAAGATGGTTGCCAATGGTTCCGAAATGACTTCCGCTAGTTCCTTCAATACTCTGGGGTGTTGTTGATCTGGCCCTGGGGACTTGAACTCATTAAGAGCGGCCAGGTATTCCTGGACGACTTCTTTCCCAATTTGGGGTTGGATGTCCTCCGATCCCTCATCCACTCCATCTTGCTGAGGTTGAAGACTCTCTTTTTGTGAGAAGACCGAGGCAAAGAAGGCATTAAGTAGTTCTGCCTTTTCCCTATCCCCTGTCAGCATTGCCCCATCTTCTCCTCGAAGAGGTCCTATCGCCTCCTTGTTTTTCCTTTTTCTACTGACATAAGAATAGAAGCCCTTTTTATTGTTTTTAATGTCCCTGGCAAGTCTGAGCTCGTTTGTTGCTTTAGCCTTGCGGACCTTTTCCCTACAGGTGTTGGCTATTTGTTTGAATTCTTCTTTGGGGATTTCTCCCTTTTTCCACTTCTTGTGCATGTCTCTTTTGTGTCTTAGCACAGTTAGAAGTTCTTTGTACATCCATTCTGGCTTCTTTGCACTTGTCCTATTTTTTCTCTTTGTTGGCACGGTTTGCAATTGCGCCTTGAGTATTTCACTCTTGAGAAATTCCCATCCATCCGTACCTCCCTTGTCTTTTAGTATCTGTGTCCACGGAATGCTGCTCAGCGTTTCCTTCATTTTTTGGAAATCAGCTCTCCTAAAGTCCAAAATGCAGGTTTGACTTGTCTTAGTTTCGGCCTTCCTTTGTACCTCAAATTGCAGGAGCACATGGTCACTTGCCCCTAAGGATCCTACCACTTTGACCGCATCGATCAGGTCCTCCGCATTTGTTAGGATGAGATCAAGAGTAGCCAATCCCCTTGTTGCCTCTTCTACCTTCTGGACCATGAAATTGTCTGCAAGGCAAGCGAGGAATTTGTTGGACCTTGTACTCTTGGCTGAGTTTGTTTTCCAGCAAATATCGGGATAGTTGAAATCGCCCATGACTACTACATCTCTTCTCTGTGGGAACTGAAGTCCAAAACATCTGGAAGAGCAGAGTTTAAGAAAAACTGCTTTAGAGTGTCTATGCACAACACCATTCTAGCTCTAGCCAAAGTTCCATCCTAGAGAATCTTCATCAGGCTACACATTCCAGGAGTTCATAGAAAGAAGTGTTGGATGGTTGAATGTGTAGATAAAGATGGCTGACAAAGTTTTGTAGCTATGTAGTATAGATCTACTTTTCAGTTGTTGTGACAGCATCTAGTTGTTCAAGAGATGCCACCTGAACATTAGGAAGAACTTCCTAACCATAAGCTGTTCAACAGTGGAACGTTCTGACTTGGAGGCTGGTGGAGGATCCTTCTTTGGAGGTTTCTACACAGATGCTGGATGGCCACTTGTCAGGGGTGCTTTGATTGTGCTTTTTCTGCATGGCAAGGGGTTGGATTGGATGGACCATCTTCCAACTCTATGCTTCTGTGGTTCTATGATTCTAGTGTGGGAAGTGCTGTTGTACAACAAACAGCTGTCAGAAGAGTAGAAGACACTTCTAGACAATCAGGAAAGTTTTTATTTACCTGATAGAATGTTTCAGAATGAATGTTGCTGGTTGGATTCTCTATCAGTGTTTACAATACAAGATTTTCTAATACCATCTCAATAGTCAGACAGGTTGGTTGGAATACGATGTCATTAAGCCACATAACCTCAAAGACCTAATTAAATAATTAATATCTTTGTCCATTCAGTTACCAAAAGAAAATGAGAGTGGCCCTGACCAAATCACATGCCCCAAAGCATGGCCATTGAAATTGCCAATCCACAGGGATGCTTTCTCTCCCATATATAAGAAATGTCCCTGATGGAAAATATTTGCCTTCTCGGAACAGGCCTGGAATAACTATGCAAGACTTAGGGAGGCCTCTTCTGGTGAAGGACTGAGGCAACCATAACCAGTTTCTTCTGACTTGGCCTCTGTTTCTTACTTTTTCCAGATGTATTTAGAAGGAATGGGGTTGAATACATTCTAGGAAAGTAAACTGCCCTTTGGAACTTGTTATGAAATGCCATGGTATGTTCAAGCATGACCCTTATGTTTTGACACATCTGGGTGTGCTGTGGCAGAACTCAGAAAACCTATTATTTTGGAATGCACAGGGACACCATCTTATGGCAGCAAATGCCTTAAATTAACCATGGATTGTGAATAAATACTTTTTGTCCACCTTGAAAATATAGCTCATCATCTTCGCTTGAGGGCGCTTCTTGACAAGGCTTTTATTGTGCAACCACAAGTCCATCTTCACGACAGAAATATAGCCCTCTCATATCACTTTAAATGATATTGTTCCAACCTGTGCAATCTTGGGAATTGTTGTTCTGCTTTCCTGAACTAGTTTACTTGAGATAGCCCACAAAGGATTCTAACTGCCTCCACCAAACTACAAATCACAGCACTCCAGAGGGCAGAATATGAGCCAGCAACTGCTGTGGTGGTATAATGTAGATTCCCTTCATTGTGTCTTACTCATGGGATTCTGTAACAGGTTCAGACTTGGCCATTTTCCATTTGTAAATATGGTTTCTTCCATTTTGTCTTTTTTAAATAAGTGCAAAAAAATGTTAAGCAAGAAAACACAGTAATTGCATAGTGATTTTTGAGAAATAGCACCAAGAGCTGTCCATCTATAGCTGTAGTTCTCAACCTGTTTACCAGCTGTTAGGATTTCTGGGAGTTGAAGGCCAAAGCATCTGGGGACCACAGGTTGAGAACCACTGATCTATAAATAGTGACAACAACCTCAAGTTCTAACATTATTAAAGAGTTAAAAAACATTATCGGATTATTCACGCCATTCATATTTTTGTAAGCCTTTACAAAATGTGAACTCTGCCTCTAACCCACTTTCCAGGAGTGAGATACTACCAGCTCTATTCAATGGGCCTTTGGTATCTCTTGTGGTTTGATTTTAGGACCCCCACCCCACCTATGGATACCAAGATCCAAGGGATGCTCAAGTCCCATCAGACCACAAATCCTAGAATTTCATAGAATACAGTTATGAATGTTAAAATAGTACAGTGGATGTCTATTTTTTCCAATTTTCATGTGCCTCCATTTGCTATTTGTTCTGATATCTCTACTGCAGCAAAATGGCTACCATTCCTTTATTTATTTAGTATTTCGCCTCTTTGATCCAAGGTGACTTATCACATTTAAAAAAATATTCTTTATACAGAACTTTAAAAACAATTAAAAAGCAGATTGATTAAAGCAGAAGATAAAAACAATATGAAAATACAGACCATGATAAAAAGAATAAAAAGCACAACCTTGCCCCCAAACTCTTTCTGTTATATAGATTTTAAAACAAAGGTCTTCCTGGATGAGGTTTCAGCCTGCCAGGGAAAAGAGAGGAAAGAGGGAGTCAAATGAACTTCCCACGAGAGACAATTCCACAATCTGGGAGTATATTTATTTCTGCTTGGTATCCTATAACAACACACACACATACACACACACACACACACACACATATGGGGCTATTTTTAAATTCTCACTACAAACCATCTATCCAGTTAGTGCTGTATAACGTATTTTCACAAAAATGTTGGAACTTGACGATATTATTACAGATGTCATTTCTTATGTTAGGATTAGATTCTAAAGATAATTCAACATCTCATTAAACGACTTGACTTACTTGAAGAGCTATAGACAAAGGGCTCTATATCCCAGAATATCAAGGCAGAAAATCCCACAATATCTGCTTTGAACTGGGTTATGTGAGTCCACATTCACATAATGTGGGATTTCCTGCCTTGATATTCTGGGATGTAGGGCTGTGTAAAAGAGCCTTTACTTAGATAATATTATCTTTTCCTTCATTGGATTGCAAATAGATGTTTTAAAGCTTATAATTACAGTCAACTCTCCTTGTCCATGTATTCTGCATCCATGGATTCAACCATCCACAGCTCAAAAATATCCCTCCCCTCCAAATAAATCAGAAAAGCAAACCTCGATTTTACCATTTTATATAAGAGTCATGATTTTACTTCACCAATGAATATAATAGGACTTGAGAATCCAAATAATTTGATATCCATGGGGAATTCTGGAACCAAATCCTACTTTCCATATATTTATTTTTCCAGTTACAGTTTTTAAAAGAGAATGTTTCTTAACCATTGTATTTGAGGTTTTTGATGGCCCCATTGCTGTCTCCCTCCCATTTCTCATTTAAACAAATGTGGAGGTGGACTTTGGGATTGGACCTCCAGCATTTATTTTTGTTAAGAGTTGAATCTTGAATCCACACAAGTCGGAAACACCATTTGTGCTAACATCATTTGCACTGCTTTGGTCATACCCTTAATGAGCAACAAGCAGTCAATTACTTATGCTAATGAGTGAACCATTGAAAAGGATAACAAGTAGAGTTAAAGTTCCATTTGCAGAATGCTAATAAGTAAATGACATGATTATTTGTCATCAGTCTACTTTCAAAATGTAAACAGAAATCCAACAACATTTAATCACAAGTCAGTGTACTTTTATGTTGTGAGTAGTGAGCGCACCATTATTTCAACACCACTGATTTTCAGAGTAAAAGAGAGTTTTATAGATTTATACATTGTGTGGATTTTAAATTTTCTAAAATTATTCTTTATTTCCTTCCTGAAAATGACATATCATTTTCAGACTGCAGTGGTTTGTAATGCTTTTGAGGAAATCAAACAATTACATCCACGTGGAACCTCTACGTCTAAAGTGATTTATGATACATTCCCTTTGAGGAAGCATCTGACAATTCTTGTCATTCAAGATAATACATCCACAGTAAAATATTAAATATTTCTACATTCATTTATAAATCTTGATATTTGGAGTTACATTTTTAAAATCTGAATAGTTCAAAAGAAGTATACAGCAATTGTTGTCTGAAGAGCAATTTCATCCATATGCAATAAATATGTTAATCCAATAGGAAAATGTTTTACATGCAGCCCATGTTTACTCTGACATAACCCTACTGAGTCCAATGGGGATTAGTCCCAGTTAAATGCATACAGGATTGCAGCTGTAGCTGAGTCATTTTATTTCAATTCATGTCAGGATTTAATTCATTCAGAGTACTAGCATAATAAAAAAGAAAGAGAGAGAAAACATTATCCAGACTTTTGAGAATTGTTAGGTGTACCTTAATTAGTTATCTTCCCACTGTGATTTATTTTCTGTGTTTAAATTATTGTGATTTTACATTGCTTGATGATTATTTATATTGTTTCTTGTATTTTATTTTTTATATATATTTATATTTTACTGTTGTTGTATGTTGTTTATTTGCACTGCTGTATTGTTCGGCTTGGCCTCATGTAATCTGCCCCGAGTCCCCTTGGGGAGATGGTGGTGGGGTATAAATAAAGATTATTATTATTATTATTATTATTATTATTATTATTATGTTTACTCGAAAGTAAGCCTTCTGAATAAAGGTGCTTAGAATTGCAACCTTATTCTTCACACAGTATTAGCAACTTTAAAACATTTCAAGTTTATTGGCAAGATGCCACCTTTTATGAGCAGCAAGATGAGCCGAGATTACAGTCCTGCAGGAAGGCAGTATCCTGTGATGCTGTCATTAGCCTTCACAAAACAAGTATTAATCACATCTTCAAATCTCTAATGAATCCATGTTTTGTAAAACAGGCTGCGAAGGGATTTGTAATGGGCATGGAAAGAGGTTGTGGAGGGATTTCCATAATTTGCGTTTTGCATTAATGACTTAAAGCAGCTTTATCATTTGTTGTTGTTGTTTTTTTCCTCTTAGTATAGACCCTTAGTTGATAAACACACATACATACACGCACACACACACACACAGCCCATCCATACAGAGTGAAATCAGTAGTATGCCCGGCTTTATCAGACAAAACTCCCATGTGATCACATAGGCAGCGTCAGAGAGACCGAAGCTGCTAAGCAAGCAGTAGGTAATGAGTCTTTGTGCAGAGGGTAGCTCTTGTCGCTGAACAATAAAGCATATGGTACCGGCAATAAAACACAGGGCTGGGAAATTTAAGAAGATTTTGCTGGAACCAGGGAGGCAGATGACACATCATGCACTGACAAAATGACAACCTACGTTGGTGCATAATTATTAGGAAGAGCAAGAAAACAAATCCCCGTATGGATTGGAAAAAAACATTTGAACAGGTCAGTTTTTATGTACTCTATTTCCAATGATTCAAGGTTGAAAATGTTTTGGATGTAATTCAGTGCTTGGGTTGTAGCATTCAGTTGTTATTTTTGAATTTTGTAAGGTGTGGCTTCTTAGATGCCTAGCTAAATAACCTGTGCAAAGTATAGCAATTTATTTTCTATCTTACATTTCTGCAACCAGAAGCATTACAGAGCTACAAGTACTGGGAGAGCCATTCATTATCATCAACCTCCAATCTCTGATCAGGAGCCAATTCTGAAAATGCCATATTATTTTAATACAGCAACCATCTATTATGCCAATGCCTTGTCACCCTCATTATTTTGAGAGGATATCATGTGGTTTTAATGAGGCCAATTTTCTTTTATGCCTTTAAATGATAAATGGTATACACTGGAATGTTAATTAGGATGCATGCAATTTTTTAAACAGTCTTTTGTGAAATATTTTTAGGAGCAATGATGCAATGACAGATGTACACACACAGATGCACATATCGAACTAAACAGCATGCAACCCATCTTAGCAGACTCTAAATATGTGCACAACTGTGTGTGTGTGTTTTTTTTAATATATATATATATATATATATATATATATATATATATATATATATATATATTCTCTTGCTAAGAGCCAGGGGTATCTTTTCTAATACTCACTTTAACAAGCAAAGAAAGATTTCATATGTTTACTGTCACCAAGTGTTGGATGCCAAATTAAAATACTGCTATTTTTTAAAATATTCCGTTTTGAGCAATTATCACTGTATATAACAAAAGTTTGACAGGTTTACAGTGAAAAAAACAACACATCCAGCATTTTGGAAAGCAGTGGAAGCCTTTAATTTTCATTTCATTAATTGGGAAGCAGCAGTATGTTTGATGTATGCTACAGGGTGTCAATACAGGAAGCAAACTAGGAGGAAGCAGAAAAAAAAATAACAATTGATTAACAAATAAAACAAAACATGCCTTCCTGGCACATTTTACTGAATTTAATCAGAGAAGGGCAACCTCTTACATTTTATTATTTTGGCACAATATTAATTGCAGACACAAATGTGGAGAGCTTAGCAGTGTTATTTTTGTACAAATCTGTTAAAAGGGTTGAGTTGTGCGAACCTTGAAGAAATACTGCTTCGTTTCCTTCCTCTTATGCCATTTTGCTGTCCTATTCCCAATATCATCCTTCGGCCCTAAATTAGCTAAGGCAACGTGAGTCCCAAATGTGTTCTGAGTGAAAATATTAAAATTGACAATGATGCCTTTATTTTGAGAGATTTAACAATCTATACTTAAAATCAGTATTGAAGATTTTTAGAAAGCACTTTCTGGATCTAACTGGGTTATTATTTCTCTCCCCCCCCCCCCCCCGCCCTGTTTTTATGATCATCCTGGAAACCGGCCACTAGAGTGTGATTTGGGGTGAGTGATCTTGCAAGGTGGCTTTCCAGATTGTATTGAAAATAAAGCCTTTCCTCTCCCTCCCTTGCTCAGCCGTAGTTTCCTATCTGGCCAGGCTCATAGCCCTGCTTCGTGCAAATGTGCATGCCTCCTTCTCCTCAGAGTGGTGCAGGTATATTCCCACAGAACTGCAGTCCTTCCATTTCTGACTCTGCTGCCAGCATTCTGTTTTTAGCTGCTGGCCGCAGGCCTTTGCCAGCTCTATGCAAATCGGAGAGGCACAGAAGCATTGACTGCAGAGGGAGGTCTGGGACTGGCATTGGGGCGGGTGGGGGTGGGGGGTTGAGAGAAGGAATGGGTTCAAAGGTCACAGAACCCATGGAAGGCTATACGAGGAGACGGGTGGGAAGGCTGGACATGTACAGACAACTGCAGTGAGCTTTCGTTGACACAAAATGGGGTTTTGTGCCTTGTGTTGCAAAGACGGCTGTGCATCTGGAGCCAGAGCACAGTTCAGGTATGAGCTGCAGCGTGTGTCCTTATTTAGTTATTCCTACTGGGGAAATGGTCCAAGAGTCAATCTCTCCCTACTTTTGATGCTTCTGCATATTCTTCATTTTGCAAGCTGGGGAGAGAAGGATTATCTTTTTGTGGATCAGCATCTTTCACTCTGGGAATGCTAGGCCTGCCAAAATGAAAGGGCAGTTATTTGAAATGTGCTCTTCCATACATTTTTGAAAATGGAATTTAATGAAATACGATTGTCTTCCACAAGGATTTCTCTTTTAAAATATCTTAATAATCTTAAAGGCAGAACGGTGCATTCTTGATTTCTGGCATGTTGTTGTTCCCTGTGTCTTAATGTGCAGCTGTAGGTCACACATTACTGGCATGGCAAGTTTGATAGTGGCAATCATATTGTAGGGACTGCTATTGTGCAGCGGGGTTTGAGGGGTATGAATATGAACTGGATCCAACAAGACCATTTTATAACCATGGGTGGTAGATGTGCTGTTTTTATGTTGTGCATCACCTTTTAAAATGCATACCCAGAAATTAGCCTCTTGAAAGCTTTGTTCTAAGTCAGTGCATTTATGCTTTTATATCCAGATAAAATAAATATAAACCCAACTGCATGTGTAAAACTTCTGAATGTAGAACTTTCCTCATATTAAAATTAATTACGCTTAGGCATTTTGCGTAAAATCATACAATTCATGTACAACCCTGTAGCTACAGATAACAAATTATACAAGCTAGGAGTCAGCTCTGTCTTTTCTCTGCACAGAGCTCTGTTCAATCAACCCACCTCAAAAACAATTGTTTAGTCTGGCACATGATTTTAATAATGTAGTACTGATTGTCTTTTGCAACCAACCTTCCTCCCCTTCCCCTTTTCTTTCTTCCTTCTTTCCTTTCCTCCCTCCCCCTTTCCTTCCTTCCTTCCTTCCTTCCTTCCTTCCTTCCTTCCTTCCTTCCTTCCTTCCTCTTTCCCCACCCATTTAAAATTTACTCCATAGTATAAAAATAGCAATTTAGCAGTTCTTTTGGGACTTATGACTCCTGTATCCCTTCAACATTTTTAGTGGCAAACTGGAAACTCAGTATAAAAATAAAGAGAGGTGAATATCAGAAACCTAAACATGACAGCAAAATCCTCTTCCGAGAGTACTTAAATCTCCCATTGAAATTAGGGTGACTTAGGAATGTTTGACTTTCTTTGAACTATGCTCAGATTTTGAATTCATCTGTACAAATTGCACAATATTTTGTCCCTCAAAGCCTTGGAAACTTGGCTATATAAATGTATTTGTAACCTCTGTTCTGCATCTGCAAAATTAAGATGTTGTTATGAGAAACCAGGCCCATATTCATTTTCATGTATTCTTGACCAATCCTAATTAATTCACAGGTCAAGCATTCTCACTAAGCTGATTGACTCTTAATATTCAGGTATCATTTGGATAAAAATGTCAAGTGTGATGATGATGATGGTGATGATGAGTTGCATCCTTATCCCATCTTTTCTCCAAGGAGCTGAATATGGCATATATAGCTCTCTTTCTTCCTTAATTATCCTCACAACTTGTGAGTTATGTCCTGCTGAGAAAGAATGACTGACCATTCAATGAGTTTCATAGCTCAGTGAAGACTAGAACCCAGATTTCTTAAGGTAGTGGTTCTCAACCTGTGGGTCCCCAGGTGTTTTGGCCTACAACTCCCAGAAATCCCAGCCAGTTTATCAGCTGTTGGGACTTCTGGGAGTTGAAGGCCAAAACATCTGGGGACCCACAGATTGAGAACCACTGTCTTAAGGGTTAGTACACTACCACAACCATTGTGGTGTTCTTGCCCTGTGCTACTTCTCCTGTATGGTATGACAGAGGTGACAGGTAAGAGGGATCAAGTCTCAGTTATGCTTTGTACAGCCAGGTAGGTGTTCAGTAATGGACAGATGTTTAATAGTAGGCATAATTATATATTATTTAGTCTTATTTACTGACTACAAATGCAGAATCTTTTGCCAAGACATCAGGAAAACAAACATGGAGGATTGTGACTCCAAAAGAACATATCAGTTACTGTGACTTTTGCTGATTTATTATTTGAAAAAATATTCTAGATTAAGTGGCTAAAAATGTCCAGAAAAATCTTAATGTGGCCTAACTCTACATTCATTGAAATGAACAAAGTATACCAGAAAATTGCACAATATATCATGAATGCAACAGAAGGTTCCCATTACAGAATATGAAAGAAAAATATGAAAGCTAGGAGTATGAAGAGCTCTGGTTACTGATGAGATTGCAGGCAAGAGATCTCTAATATAAGACCAAGGTGTTTTATTTTGGTCATGCTGTCTGTAATTTGCAAAAAATTGCAAATTTGTGCCCTTTCTTTCTTTCTTTCTTTCTTTCTTTCTTTCTTTTGCTTTGTGAAAGTTTACAGCACCACAAAATGATGAACTGATTAGGGACCATCCAATTATTAATAATTATATCTTGGAACAACAATTCCCCCTTTACCCTCATCTCAATCCTTCAACAAGGACAAAACAAGTCAGGATTCAATCCCTAGGAAGGCATGAGGGAAGTAGAAGGAAGATGTCCTACAATGGCAGCTGTTGACATCCACATTAATGAAGGAGTGGATATGCCCTCAGTTTTAGCCTAAACTATAAAGGAGCTACCCAAAGTCTTGAATCTTATCATCCCAATGGCATCAGTACCTTGGATAGCTTATGTACAGTTCAGATTAAAACATGCTGAAAATTCACTGTCCCATTGACATGTGAGCTACTAGATACCACTGATGAAGGTAGAGTGACAGCGTCTTGGAATATGCAGAGCATGAAATCTTGGTAAATTATGAATTCTCTCTTTATTTCTCTCATACACACATACAAACCTACATTTCTCAAAGTAATATTTTGGAGTATTTATTCTTCAGCTGTTGCCTACATATTTCCAAACCGTTTAGTCCTATAATTTTTCTCCCCCAATGAAGCCTCGAATTCAGATTACAGAGTACTTTGTTGTATGTGTGTGGATGACAAGTCTGACATTGTGCCTTAGGGTTTCCATCTCCCACCTAGCAGCATTTCAAAACCCATAACCAGCAGCATAGGGGGGTCTCTGATGAACTTGGCACGCTGGTCAGCTTGATATTGCTGGCCTCCATTTTAAAAAGAAAAGAACTCCATGTTGGAATCAGCAAAGCCAGTTGTCTTGCTGAGCAAGTGCATTTCTTTGTCAATTACCCAGGCAACAAGATCTGGTTCTCCCCTCCCCTCCATTCATCTTGTTTGATTAATGTTTAGCCAATAATTAGAATTTCTCAAATGCTTTAGAGAACTTCCCCGTTTTTTACTGCTATAACAAAAGGCTCTACACTTAAAAGAGTGTTTAATTCAAATCAAGCTTCATTGACACAGGGAGTAGGAATTCCTTCTTAGAATATGTTTCTCTGATTAGCTTTTTGGAGGTTCTGCTTTGTCTTGCCTGGTGAGATACGTGTGGTTTCCATCAGAAGCGAGGGCCATTTGATCTGATCCCAAAGGCTTTGAGAACGACAGTGGGGTTAGTATCTCATTTGGAGGGAAGCACTTTTTCATTTATTTCTCTGTGATCACATTTTGACTTAAGAATCTTTTCTGGTTGAAGGTGGCTTTGAGCAATGTCCTCATTGACATGTACAAGAACTATTTAACCAAATCGTTTATTCCATTATAAAGTTGTTGCTTTTAATTGTGGTGAGGAGGTATTGGGAGGCTGCATAAATAGACTGGGGAATGCCTGTTGGGCTTAGGCTTTACAACTCCATTTGATGTCATTATGGGGTAAAGAGGGATAGTTTTAGGTGGAGTCAGAAATATTTTTCCTGACATTTTAAAATTTATTTTTAAATAATATTTTATATTGTTTTCTAAGTTGCTTTTGAGTGTGAATCTGCTTCTCTACATTCTTCATGCTATTAATAAACAGATACAGTGAGCTCTCTATATCCATTGGGGCTTTGTTCCAGGACTACCACCACCCCTCATGGGTTCCAAAATCTGTGATTCCATCATATGCAGTAAAACTATATGATATAGAATTGCAAAAACTAAGTTTGTTTTTGGATGTTTTTGAAGTGTGCGTGGCATAATCCAAGTTTGGACATTTTTGGAATATGTGTGTGTTATTTTTGAGCCATGGTTGGTTGAATTTGTGGGTGCAGAATCTGTGGATTTGAAGGACCAATTATATTTCGGCTTTGTCTGAGAAATGAGAAGAAGTTTTAAAAGATCCATCCTGCAATGCTAGAGCCACACACCTCTCTCAGCTGCTTCCTGTGTACTGCTTGAATGGGAACCCACCCTGCTTTCCCCCATAGTTATTCAAGAACTTCTGGAATGGTTCTATTTTGTGTTCTCATAATAGCAAGGGAAACAACAATCTTGGTGGAAGTTACTAGCAACAGCACAGATAAAACATTACTCCTGGCCTCAGTAGTTGTGGTTCCTTGGGAGTGACAATATCCATGGGTGATTTCAGAGACATAGGAGAAGTTTGAGAAAGGTAGACAGATCAATTTAAGCTGGTGGCTGCTCTTGGTCATAGGTTTTATGATTACTATCGAATTATAGGAATGTCTGAAGACGTTAGTTGAAGCAATTGGTAAAAACTTTTGCTTGGTTGAGGGTGTCCCATAGGGGCATCTTCTTCTCTTTCTTCTAGTTCAGGGCTGCCCTTTCTATACATAGGAGAATTAGCCATAAGAGAGTTGTACAGGAAAGTTAGAAATCTCATAAAAAGGTAGATAGAATGACTAATGATGATGCCAGAAAACAATTGCCTCTCCTAAGTGTCTCATTCTACCTGATTCTGGATTCTATTTTCTCTGCTTGCTGTCCGCAGTATTGTATACCCCTGGAAAATAGGATCTGGTCCCGAAAGTACTAGATTCAGATCCCGTGGGATCTTTGGATCCAGACTCTTTGAATCCAAATCCAGTGGGATTTTTTTTGAATTCAGACTATTATTTTTGGAGGATATGGTGAATCTTTTAACTAATGATATAATCTGAATCTGTTGAAAACTCATTTGTCAGGGGCATTTGCATGAAAGAATGGGTTATGAAAATATTGTAGAAGTTCAAAACCATTTAGGTCCCCACAGAAATCTGAAATGCAAACATTTGTTTGAGAAACATGTATGTAAAAGAAAAAAATCAGGAAAGAAATGGGGAGGGGGAGAAATAACCAGCAGAACAGCCAGGGCACTCTTAAGTCAGAATGCCAGACATGGTCCAAGCACTTCTGGGTTTCTGCCAGAAAAGCAGAAATGAGAGAGGAGCTTTGTTTGCCACTCTTCCTCTGTTTTGGTTTTTTATTGTCTGTCCAGTCAAAGCAGCTAATGTAACCTTCCTCCTAGTGAGTTGGGTGTGGTCAGGAACTTGGAGATCTTTCTTGCTCCACCCAAAGACTCCCCAGATTTTTCCATGCATGGCCCTTCTGATCACATCCCAGACTCTCCTTCTTTTTCTCCTTCATGATGTTTTACCTCAGACATTGGAGAGTAAGAACCATAGATCTATCCACAAGATTAGACATTGTGTGCCTAAGATCAGATTTCGTCCAAAGGGGAATCTCTCTCCTTCTTTCTGTTTCTCTTTTCCCACCAGGACCTCACAAGAGCTGATTCAATCTTTTTATGTGTTTGTAGATTCCCCTCTAGACTGTAAAGGCTTCATATTATTATTATTTTGTATCCATGAATCCAACCATCCATGACTTGGAAATAGTATTTTTTTTAAAAAAAAATCAATAAGAACCCCTTTATTTTGCAATTTTATATAACAGACATAATTTTATGATGCCATTGTATATAACAGGATTTAAGTATCCATCAATTTTGGTATCCACAGCAAATCCTGGAACAAAATTCTAGTGGATACTCATGTACATCTATGTTTGTCTGCTAGGTTTCAGGAATTAGTCTAAATCATGAATGCCATTTTTTGGAAAATGGGGTCTTCTGCCATCCACTCCGTTGACCTTGTACTGAAATCCTCTAATGGACTCTGGAGGTAGTGATTGCTCAAGTTTTCCATGATCCACTGCTAGGATTAACTTGAATCTTGAAATGGCTGTGTGCTGCCAATATGTGTGACTATGTATAAATATGGCATGACAATGAGTTTTACACTAATTTATGCAGTGCTTTTGATACAAAATAATAATTATAATGACAATGAAGGCTATTGAGGCATGTTAAAAACATGGAAAGCTATAGTGTTTCTCATGTTAGATGAAGTTTGACTCTCCTGGGAAGATTAAACCCTGAATATTGTAAAATCACATATTTTCAAAGGTGTGCATTTATGTGAATATGTATGTTTAATTTGCCTATCTGTATAGCAAGTATAGATTTCAGAATGACATATACAAGAGGAGATTTAAATATTTATAGTAAACAATATAAATGATTTTTCAAGGGTTACTGCATAAAAGCACCTCCAAGTTGATTACAGAATTATAGCTATGATTCTCCTAGGAGCCCCCGGTGGCGCAGTGGGTTAAAGCACTGTGCCGACAGGACTGAAGACCGACAGGTCGCAGGTTCGAATCCGGGGAGAGGCGGATGAACTCCCTCTATTAGCTCTAGCTCCTCATGTGGGGACATGAGAGAAGCCTCCCACAAGGATGATAAAACATCAAAAATCATCCAGGCGTCCCCTGGGCAACGTCCTTGCAGATGGCCAATTCTCTCACAACAGGAGTGGTTGCTCCTGACACGACAAAAAAAAAAAGCTGTGATTCTTTGAAACATTTTCAACCACATTTTCCAAAATCATTTTGGAAAGTCTCTTCGGTTTCAAATACTCGCTTATCCAACCTTCGCTTATCCAACATTCTGTATTTTCCAATGCAATCTACCTCCCATCTGGAACCACAGCTGTTTCAATACATTGCGGTGTTTTGGTGCTAAATTTGTAAACAACGTAATTACTACATAATGTTACCATGTATTGAACTGCGTTTTCTATCCATTTGTTGTAAAACATGATGTTTTGGTGCTTAGTTTGTAAAATCATCATGTAATTTGATGTTACATAGGCTTTCCCTTAATCCTTCCTTGTTATCCAACATTTTTGCTTATTCAACATTCTGCCGGCCCATTTATGTTGGATAAGCGAGACTCTACTGTACCTTCAAATAGCTGATTTATTTCAGGATGGACATGGTTCAGCCTGTGAATAAGTCAGTTATTTGAAAAGGGAAAAGCCAAAATGCATCATTGCCATCATTGATAACACAGAATTTTAATAAATGGCTTGCTCCCTTTTTAATGTTCCCCTTGTTTGTTTGGTCATTGAATGTATACCCTGCTCTTTTCTCAAGATGACATCCAAGGCCTTTAAAATTGATTCTTTCATGTAAGGTTGTTATCAATGCCAATGTAAAAGGAATCATCCTGAGACAAGGATGAGAAATACATTTTTTTTTCTGTAGATGCTGACACTCCACCTTTGAAAAAGGTACTTTTAATAACCAAACCTTGACATTTTAAGCACCCATCCCAAGGAAAGACCAGATGGCCAATTGTACTACACGAGACAGGTGCAATCTGCTGTGGGATCAAGAAAGCTTTTTTGAAAGATGAATTGGTGCGCTGTTTGTCAGCTGTCAGTCTTTGTCTTTGCTCTGAACCAATTATGGAGTTGAGAGAAATGGCATTATAAGGGTGCCACTCGAATGTGGTGAGGGAATACTGTGTTTGGGTCTGAGTGTCTGCTTTGTATTATCCATAAAAATAGTAATTTTAGTTTAAAAAAATTAAAAGCTTACTGCTGCAGTAATACTTCACTGCAGAATATCAATGAATGTAAATAAAACACAAAACAATGACTTTCTGTTTGTACTCTTGCATATGCAGCTCATATAATTTACCAGATTAAATTTAATCTAGGAGAAATAATATGGCATTTGTTTTTGCTGACCTTCCTTGAAAATGGCTGCAGCATACTAATGATAATCTTCTCTTTGAATGTTTTTAACAAAAACTTTAATGATCATATTATTGTTCTAATTTTTTTTTCCTATTTGAGCTCTTCTTTATCAACTCACTTCCTTCTGAATGTTTCTTCTGTTTTCACTTTTTAGTGCAAAAATATACTAAATAATAAACAGGCACAAAATGTGGTGTGTGTGTGTGTGTGTGAAGCTCCCTTCTCATTCACTTCATTTAGATAAACCTCTTAAGCTCGAGCAGTGCCAAATCTCTGATTTTTGTCTGTAGACCACAGATAAGCAAGTACAATATCCAGCATAAAAAAAAATCACATGTTCAAATAAACATGGGTTTGAGACCCAAGTTAATTGTACATGTCCACTGAAATTAGTGGAAAAATATAGGTCTCTTTCATATGACACATCCTCTGTTCGGATATCAGCCAGCAAGAAATGGTTTTCTAAGATCTACAGAGATACTTACAGGAACATCTCAGCAAGCGAGAGTCCAAAAGTGGCAGGCTAAAACCCGGAACCTCAACCCATGGCTGATACCAAATGAGAGACTTCCTCCTGGGCACACAGACATCTTTTAATGATTCCAGTCCCCCCAGTCTCCACTAACTGGAAGTAGTCATTGCAATCAGTAGGGTCTATTCCCCTGTTGATCAGGAAGCAGTTGACTTTCCCGCCTCCTCCCATTAGTGATCTCTAACCAAAATAAGATCCCTGTTGAAATTCTTCCGCACCCTCTACATTCTCACATGAGGGGCAGGTGTCCTTTTCTGATTGGCAGGGAAACAGATCCTAGTGAATGGAGATTGGGGGGATTTCTTGGCCCCTTGTTTTTGTATGCCTTCAAGTAGTTTCTGACTTATGGTGATCCTAGGGCAAACCTATCATAGAGCTCTCTTGGCAAGATTTGTTCAGAGGGCATTGCCTTTGTTTTCCTCCAAAGCAGCACAATGCCTAAAATAGAAGCAATGTTGGGATTGTGAATATAAAAGTCATGAGTGTGTAACTCTGGGTTATGCATTCATAACTGTCCAACAGGATTCTAGCCATTATTAATTTGTTTTATATAGATATACCCTATATAAGTCTAGAAGTTTTAATTAAAAAATCAATTCCAAAAACCTGGATAAACATCCATTGCTCACTGTAAGTAGTATTATATCATAACTTAGAGCTTTCAAAATGTTTCGTGGTGGTGACACCCCTTTTAAGAAATGCATTATTTTGTGACACAGTAATTCAGCTTTGCTAGCAGACCGGAGGTTAGACCAACTCCTCATAAGAGATAAGGACACATACATAAATTGTAATAATGAAAGAAGGGATCAAGAAGCATCTTCCAAATGATGATGTTGATGATGATGATGGAGAAACGTCACAGTGCAGGTGGGGTGTGCATAGGAACTTGTTGAGGGGCTGCCAGGGTGGGTAAAGGTGGGGTGAAGGCACAGGAATTTCCCTTAGCTTCCCACATGAACTTCCCTCTGCTCCCCAGAGTCTGGTGTCTATTGGTATGGTGCATAAAATGCATGAAGTTGATATTGCTTATTTCACATAGACTCGGAGGATTACTTACTTTTGTGCAACACACCTACACACTGCAGCTGACACTAACATGTCACGACACATAGTTTGGAAAGTTGTTTTGATAACTCTTATCAAAACAAGGAACCACTCCTGTTCTGAGTTGAAGGCAAAAGCTTAGTGCATCCCAGGAGAGCATAAACAAAGCACTGATCCACTCTCCGCCATGGTGGCATTTCTGGAATTTTAGAATGCCTTTGTTGGGAAATGCCGTGGTGGCAGCCAGGGACACCTGGCAGTATTGGTATTTTCCCCTCTTCAGAGTGACCCTTGAATTATCCATGAGTCATATAAGGGCAATTTATACATGAGTGCATACAATATGTGTATGTATGATTCATATTATAGGAGCCTTATCATATTAAGTCTCTGATTGTACTGATCCATTTAGTTTTCATGTCAAGAATACTGGGGTGGGTTGCCATTACTTTCCCCAGGAGTTGTATTATAAAGCATAATAAGTTAAAGAAAGGGGAAAAAAACTGATGGTGCAGGAGACATGGTGGGACTGTGTCTTTCTGGGTTCTCCCTCTTCACTCTGGCCCCAGAGCGGCAGTTTGTGCTGGGGGAATGGACTCCAAACTGATAGCACAGGAGACATGGTGGAAGGTCACAAAGAGTTGGAAACAATTGAATGAATAAACAACAAATCACAAGTGAGGGATTTGCCACACATCATGGCAAATCCAGGAGGTCCCAGCATGGGGTGTGGAGAACTTGTCACCCCACATCACCTGACTTACCGCCAGACCCATTCCATGGGGGGAAGTGTCTAACACCCAGTTTCCAAAGGCAACATGGGAAGCCTCTCATATTTACGCCAGGATGGCATATGCCACTTCCTCTCCCCTTTCACCACAAAGCACGTCTGGAAGTAGATGTGCATCGTGTAATGGGCTCTGTAGTAAAAGGGACAAGGAAGTGGCGTACGATGGGCAAATCGGCCCATAGGATATTGTAGGACAACTTGCCACCTGTTGAGATGGAATGAATAGCAATGAATCTTTCCATCTGCCAGCAAACGAAGAATATTATAGACCCCTATCCAGCACAAGTGAAAGGGCTGTTTTGACACTGTCATGGATAACAGAATAGACATTCTTAAGAAGTGATGTCTACAGAATTACATAGTGTTGTAGCAGCAGCATTTATCATTTCCAAGGGTAAAAGGTACAGCCTGGAGTCATTCTAGACTTTTCCTGTTGGAATGAGTAGTTGCAGTAGTAAAAATACTGATAAAAGAATACTGGAATAAAGTCTATGGACTCAGGTGTACAACCCTTATGTTCTACTATGAGAAAGTTAATTGTGCATATTTTTGGGTATTATGTGAAATATTTACTGGAGAAGAATTCATTGTTGCTTTAAATAACTGCTTAAAACTAGAATTTTCCTTCTGGGTTTCCAGATGTGAGGGGAGAGCTTTTTTTTCCTACACTGAAGGCATCATATAACCAGGAAGGAAGGCAGACAATGAAAGAATAATGTAATGGCGGAATTGCCCAGCACCAATTGATTCTTGCCAGAGGCAGTGCTAATTTATAACTTTACCCTTGGTTTGACTTTTAGCCTCCTTTTGCCTTCCTTCCTCCCAGTCTTCTCCATTCTTTGGCCACTTCCCTCACTCCCATCAATGTTCTTTGAGGAACATGTTTTAAATCATGTTTGTTAAAGGGTTGCCTTAGTCACTTCTCAGAACTT
Organism: Anolis sagrei; assembly: GCF_037176765.1. NCBI lineage: Eukaryota > Metazoa > Chordata > Lepidosauria > Squamata > Anolidae > Anolis > Anolis sagrei. Next base: position 197,080,939 of record NC_090021.1, on the reverse strand, counting down.
CAACTCACACTGATTGGTTCTTTGTGACTCTTAAATTATCAGTTCCCAATTCAGTATTTCAAGTTATAATCATGGTCGCCCCTGGATGGGATGAATGTCATCTGGATTTTCATAGGCTGCAAATACAAATACCTTTCAGCAATATTTGTCTCATCTGGATGTGTCCTTAGATAAAATCAAACTAGGGGTGAATCATGGTTTTGGGTTCATTTGGGTTAACACATTTTTAAATGATTTGTTACTCCTATATATAAGCTATAGAATTGTCTCTCAAGCTATCTGACTTCTTGGCAGGGATTTGGACTGGATGGGCCATGAGGTCTCTTCCAACTCTATGATTCTATGATTTAACTGGAATAAAGCAGAAAGATGAAAACAGAAAGGTGTTTTTGGCTCTATAGATAGATGTATAGTTCACCTACAACCAAAGAGCATTCTGAACTCCACCAATGATGGAATTGAACCAAATATGGCACACAGAACTCCCACAACAAACAGAAAATATATTTCAGTGATTCCTTGGGGGGGGGGGGAATACTGCTTGCTTACCGTTAAAAATTACCTAGGGCCACCTCTGATCCCATCACTGAAATATATTTTCTGTTTGTTGTGGGAGTTCTGTGTGCCATATTTGGTTCAATTCCATCATTGGTGGAGTTCAGAATGCTCTTTGGTTGTAGGTGAACTATACATCCCAGTAACTACAACTCGCATATGTCAAGGTCTGTTTCCCCCCAAGAATGCCTCAAGAGCACCCCTGGGCAAAATCAACTATACTGTAAATGCTTACTTCACGTAATGGGTTGAGCCGCCCCTGGATGGGATGAATGTCATCTGGATTTTCATAGGCTGCAAATACAAATACCTTTCAGCAATATTTGTCTCATCTGGATGTGTCCTTAGATAAAATCAAACTAGGGGTGAATCAGGTAGATTTAAATTGCTGCATAAAAATGATAACTATTTTGCGTGTCTTCCCTAAGGTCCATTTGGATGACGCCTGGTTCTTTTTGGATATGAAATAGAAATGGCAAGCATTAAAAAAAACCCTATAATTTTATTTAAAACATAGAAAGGGTTGACTATTTAAGCAAATGAAAAAAAACCTGCTTGAGAATCCATTATGGCCATCATGCTGTGAGGTCATAATGTTGCCCAAAGTGGGTGGGGCTAGCTTTTCACTTCCCACTTTATGTCACAGGCATGATGTCCATCCTGTGTGGCATGAAGACAGCATGAGCAGGATTACAAAGGGGTTAGTGAGGTAAAGAAAGGAAGTCCATAACTCCCAGTTTACTTACTGTGCGATGCACGGAATGTACTGTGCTGTGCAGCAGCATAACTAACAAAATGAATGAATGAATCTGGCTTACACTACAATAACCATATCTGTGGCACTAGTATCCATGGTTTCATTTATCCATGCCTGATAAAATGTGCTCTCCATAAGCATTTATTAGGTTCTCCAACAGAATTCTATGGTATTCTTGGGTCAGAGTTGGCTGTTATCTGTGTTTTCATGTAACCATGTGAACTCTGGGGTAGGCTCTTACTTTATTTATGGAGTACAATGGTCCCTCGCTATTTCGTGGTTTTTCAATATGAACTTAAGAGCGTTTGTCTTTAAGGAGAGGCTGCCTCTGCGGATAAAGCTGGAGCCAAGGGTTACGTTCAAGAAGGGTTATGTACTGTGCAAGTGTGTGGGGAGGGTTTTTAAAGACTTAAAATAATGTATATTAAAATAATGTATAAATATTAAAATAAATATAGTGCCCCTACTTTGCGGATTTTCACTTTTTGTGGGTGGTCCTAGAACGAAACATCCGTGATAAGTGAGGGAACACTGTAATAATTTTTTAATAGGCTGATATAGGAATTGTACAATACTGACTAAAGTAAATTCTTTTACCAAAAATTACTATTTTAATCCTAAAGACATTTGCCTTTTTAAGGCTTAAAATAGCTTTGGATTCTTAAAAAAAGATATGTACACAGGTTCTTGCAAAGACTGTTCTTCTCTGAAGATCTATTTGTAATATATATGGGTGTGTGTGTATTGTTTTATAAAAAAATTAATATCACAATGAATGAATGTTAATATTGCCCAGAATTTGAATTAACCTTCTCAGATGACTAACATTAGGAAACATGTATATGTATTTGTCGTTAGCTGCCTTGATTCCTGGAGGTGGGGGTGGGCAGGATTTTGCTTATGAACGTGGAAGTGGGATTAGCATTTAAAAAATTGATTCTTCCTTCCTTTTGAAACATGAAGAGTCTTAAAGCAGTTTTGTGTGTGTGTGTGTCAGGAGCTACTTGAGAAATTGCAGGTTGCTTCTGGTGTGAGAGAATTGGCCGTCTGAAAGGATGTTACCCAAGGGATGCCTGGATGTCTGATATTTTAGCATCCTTGTGGGAGGCTTCTCTCATGTCCCCGCATGGGGAGCTGGAACTGACAGAGGGAGCTCAACCCGTTCTTCCTGGTTTCAAACCACTGACCTGTTGGTCAGCAGTTTTTCCATCACAAGGGTTTAACCCATTGTGCCACCAGGGGCTCCACCTTGAACATTAAAATATACTATCGTGTTTATCCCTCTCAGATATCTAGAATTTGAGTTCCTCTTTTAAGACGAAGTTGTGACATTTTCCATTATTGTTTCAGTGTTTGGGTTTTCTCTCTGTCCACTGTTTAATAATGTGGTTTGGGTCCAAATATTAAACTTTTTGTCAGTTCTTTTGTTTTCTGTGAAGCTTATTCACGAGAGACTGGAGTTTCTCTCCTAAAACATCCATTTCAGAATGACTCTAAAGACCTTGATTGCCTGGTCTGCAGTCAAATGTTTCCATGCTTCATTGCCCCTGTTTCTGTATCACAGGTACATGTGACAGCGCTGCAGCTATGAGTGGAATTTTAAAGAGGAAGTTTGAAGAAGTTGACGGATCTTCACCCTGCTCTTCTGTGCGGGAATCCGACGATGATGTTTCCAGCAGTGAAAGTGCTGACAGTGGTGATAGTGTCAACCCATCCACTTCAAATCATTTTACCCGTAAGTTTTAACATCATAGAGTGGAACACAGTAGAGATTTATCAACAATTGTACTCTGTGTTTGGTTCTTCCCCATCCCTTTGTTTACTTACCGTTCAACGTTGTTTGAAGTTAATTCCGTGTTCGACAATAGACTTTTGTGATGAGTATTTGGTTTGGCTTCAGAGGGTAGCTCATGAATGACAACTCCATGCCTGCTGTTATTTTATAGGGTTGGGTATGCTGAGGTTGGCTCCATTCCTCATCATGCAAAAGCCTTTAACAACAATTTTTATTGATTAGCCAGTAAGCCTTATCAAAAACAGACAGTGCAGACACAACATACAACATACATCTAGTTCTCTTAAAATAAAATACAAATATACAGGTAGCCATAGATATATGCATCAATCTATCCTCATCTCCCCTATACTGCACCCCAATTTGATCTATGTACTCCGATCTCCTTTAAGCAGCTTTAAACAAATAACGGGCAACTGCAAAAGCCTTTAAAGTAGAGCCACGTGTCTCAGTGAGGCCAAAACTGATTTTGATCTTTCAGGCAATACATGGTCAGAGACCGTTATATCATATTAAACATTTTGAACCTGCCAATGTATTCAGAATAGCAACCGAAACTCCTCAATGTGCCCCTTAGCTGTTCAAATATTTGGTGGGTAGACCTAAGGGACAGAGCCTTTTGATAGTGGTAGCCTATGAAAAGCCACCACAGAAATGTGTTTCCTGGATCCATAATGGTTAAGTCTTTTGCAAGTCTGTTGAACTCTTTTGTTTCCTGCAGGCGCTTTTTGGGGAATATTTTAAAAATGCTTTAATTGGATAATTTTAAATATTTTTATATTTTATATTATTTGGTTCCATTCTGAAAGCTGCTTTGGATGCCATGTAAACATTTATTGAAATACAAATAGTAAAATAAATATACATCAAAATAAATAAATTGGTACTGTAAAAGATGCTGTGATGCAGATGTAACAAGTTCTGAGGAAAGCTAATAGAAATTCTTGTGAATTGGGTTGCTGTGATTTTTCCAGGCTGTATGTCCATACAGCTTGGAAAACTCAGCAAACCAGTGATTCTGGCCATTTTTCGTGTGTGTGTGTCAGGAGCGACTTGAGAAACTGCAAGTCGTTTCTGGTGTGAGAGAATTGGCTGTCTGCAAGGACGTTGCCCAGGGGAAGCCCAGATGCTTTGATTTTTTTACCTTCCTTGTGAGAGTCTTCTCTCATGTCTCTGCTTGGAGAACTGGAGCTGACAGAGGGAGCTCAACCCACTCTCCCTGAACTCAAACCGCTCACTTGTCAGTCAGCAGTCTTGCCAGCACAAGGGTTTAACCCACTGCGCCACCAGGTGCTCCTGAAAGCCTTTGTCAACACTTCCTGTGAATTGTTAGTTTAGCTCAGCAGATGAGGAAACCTTGAAAAGAGGGGCTGTATTTGAACACTAAAGGGAAGAGGAGAATTTTTTTTGCCAGGAATAAGAATTGAGCTTATGTCACCTTGAATGAGGACTTTGAGGTTACTTGCAATAACTATTGAGCACAATATTTTTGCAAGCAAGTCCTGCACTTTCTGAGATACATGGAGCTTTGAGAGGCTGTCTATGTGCTGGTTGCATTATAGAATATGTTGTACTGTTGCTGTTAAATTTAAATTTTCAAGCAGTTTAAACCAATGTGATTATGTTTGTTGTGTTAATTTATGCTTGGTCCCATTAGAACCCATGGAAGTTGTATTCCTTATCAAACTAAATTGTGGCAACTTAATTACAATAATATTTAAAACCCGTGTAAGGGTCACTTCTATATAATGGTCTGATTCTAGATTTAGGTATGTGCTGCTGAGCTGTTAAAAGCACAATTTCCATCCCCTTCCTTTCTACTGCAGTCACTCCAGCTCCCAGGGGTACTGGGATCATTTATGGTGATGGAGGAGGGAGATGACCGTAAATTGGATGGATTCACTTTCAATGACCAGAGCCATTCTGTCCATGCAATGCAAATCTTGAATGTCTTGTTGACAGCCTGTGAGAAGGTGTGGCTATGAAATGTTAAGCGCATCAGCCTCTTTGTGTATTTGAAAAATGTCAAAAACAGATCACTCACATGCAGATTTGGTCTTCTAGTGCCACTTGCTGTTTCCTTCTGCTTGAAATAACAATTGAACAGTAGGAATTAATGGGCATATTGCAGTGCAATGCCATAAAAGATCCATCATTTTTGTTGCCAAGTCTCTGATTGACAACAGCAAAATGGAAGCAACAATGCTAGCAGGAAGATGAGAAAGTGAGAGGAGGATGTGGATCATAACTTGGTGGTAAAGGTCCTGTTTGGCATTGCCAGCTAGTGCTGAAAAAGCTCCATGTTTGAAACTCTGGGAAATTATTTATTTGTTTCATATCAAAAGCATTGCATAAATTAGAATAAAACTGATAAAAATAGAAGCACAAGTGGCTAAATATCTTTTGACCAAAAAAGAGGAACAGCGACCGCATTGTCAGTAGCTTTCGACAACTCTTCTGCAGTACATGATGATACAGTGAACAGATGCACAGTTGTTTGTTCTGCTCCACAGTCGCACAAGGTGGAGGATTCTTCTAGGTAGTGCCATTTTGCCAGGTTGTCTTTTGATCTGCCCACCCCACTTCTGAGTCTGCTCAGGGACTTCCGAGTTGCCCATTCTTGGTTTGCCCCTGGAGGAAGACCCTCCTGGGTGGGGGAGGGGGGCATCCAATTGGGATTTCCTGGTTTAGCTGCCCAAAGGAATACTCTTGCTGTTGCTAGGGGAAGGTTAAGAGGAGTGGTGATTCTCATGATACTTTTACTTAATTTGAGTCTACTGGGAAAAGGCTGAAAGCCATGCAGTGAGTGGCTTTCACAGTGTTCATCCTTATTTCTCTCACAGTCAGCAGCAACTTCCCGGCACACATCAGGGGGGCAATGCCAGCTTGCTTGTAGAGTTTATCAACAGGTGTAGGTTTAAGGCATCCTGTAATTATTCTGCATGTTTTGTTCAATGCTATGTTCACCTGCTTCGTGCAGGCAGACTTGTTCTAGACAGGGCAGGCATACTCAGCAATTAAGTAAGACAAGGCCAGGCCTGATGTTCTTATTAATTTTGGTTCTGCAACCCATGTGCTGTCAGTAAGTTTCCACAGGATGTTATTGCGGAAACTCTGGGGAGATGCTAGCAGAGAGTGTAGACAGTGTATGTGGTAGAGGTGTCAAGCTCCATCCAAAGTTAGGCTACAGGTGCTGTCATCTCTAACCATTGGCAGTCATGGCTAGGGTGATGGGTATTTGATTCTAAAACATATAGAATAACCTGGTGTGGGCAGTACAGAGCTAGATGAACAAGAGAACTTACTGATTTGTGTGTCTCTTGAAGAAAGGGGTGGTGATGAAGAGATGAAGTGGGTCAAATGTCGAGGAGGTCAATGCTCAGTGAGATATTTCTATTAAGAAGAGATGGGGAAGGGGACACAAGGTTAAGGAGGAAAACTTGGGAAAGAAGGAGAAAAGACAATCACATGTGGAATGAATTTGGCTGTGGAATATGATATTTCTTTCAGGAGAGTGGGGCAGGGCACCTTTTTGCTATGGCTGTGAGGTTGCCGGTAGAGAACAGCAAGGATGAAACTGAAATATAGAGGGATCCTTGAAATAACATCTGGATATAATGACTAGTTTACCAGGTGTGCTAAGATTTTAATGTGAGACTTTACAATCTCACATTACAGTCTTTATGTCTTTTATTTTTCATTTTATTGAAAACACTGGAGATGCATTTCTAAACAAAATACATAAATCCTGAACTACTCACCATTCTGTGTACAGAATGTACAGAATGATTATTTGAGGCTTTATATGTATGTACCAGCATCATGACATTTGACTGCACTTGTATATCATGGTACGTTATCATTTAGGGACTTGGTGATTCAGTCTTTTTTCTTTTGTTTTATAAGCAGGAACCACTGTTTATGAGTGTACGAGCATGTACAATGAAGCCAAGGACAGGAAAAATCTTTAGTCCATTTTGTTTACATTGTGTTATAAAGTAGTTCAGAACAGTACTGGAGAAGGCAATATTGTCTGCATCTTGAATTAAACACCTTTTCACACCAGCAGTGTTTTTCAGGTTGTACTGTGAAGTGGAATTTCATGTTCTGTTATTTTTTGAAGTACATGTACAATGTGAAACAAATTACATATTATATGTGGAAGAAAATGGAAAATGTAAGGCTGCTATGAACAATTTGCAGTATTGACAACTATAGGATGCAGGAACAGCTTCCCAGACTGCCTGCCTAGACAAAAAATTGCTTATTGTGATGTCAATATTTTGTGCAGATGAGCATTTGCCTCAGAAATGGCACAATGGCTCAGTTTCACCCCCCCCCCCCCCCTTTGTCTTATTATCATTATTGTATATGAACAGATGGAAAGAGAGATGGCAGCCATAATTAAGAATAGGGTTGGTTTCAGTGGTCACAACTTACATTTTCCTAATATGTATCATTTTAAAATAAATTATTCCATACTTCATTTCCATTCATTCACTCACATTCATTCTTCCTCTCTCTTTTTTGCTCTCCACCACATATACAGTCTACAAATCCAAATACCAGATATAGGTATTAATTACCCAAGAAAGGAAAGTCAGTGTGTTGTAGTGGTTTGAATTTTGACTCTGCCATAAATGACTTGGGCAAGTTACATTTATTTATTTATTTATTTATTTATTTACTTCCAACATTTGTACCCCATCCTTTTCAACCCCCAAAGGGGGACTCAGGGCGGCTTACATCGGCAACAATTCGATGCCAACACATACAGAATACATACACAATATATATCACAACATTACACATTAAATAAAACCTTTAAGTTAAAATCCATTATTAGCATTGTCAGTTCACATAAACGTTGCAACCGCTATCAAACCTGCTCCCCAAATGCCTGGTCCCAGAACCATGATTTAAGCTTCCTCCTGAAGGAGAGGAGAAATGGAGCTGACCTAATCTCGCTGGGGAGGGTGTTCCACAAACGGGAGGCTGCCACCAAGAAGGCCCTCTCTCTTGTCCCTGCCCAACGCGTTTGCGAAGAAGGCGAAACCGAGAGCAGGGCCTCCTTGGTCAATCTTAAAGTCCGAAGCAGGATGTAGAGGGAGATACATTCGGACAAGTAAGCTGGGCTGGAACTGTATAGGGCTTTATAGGTCAAGACCAGCACTTTGAATTGTGCTCAGAAATGAACTGGCAGCCATTTGACTCAGTCTGATAGTATCTGTTCTTATCAGATGATGACAAACACTCTCTGATCAAATCTGGCCAAGAAATCTGTGTGAAAGGGTCTACTTAGGGACTCCATAAGTTAGAATTGACTTGAAAGCATGCAACTATGAAAACATTAATTAGAATGGAAACAAAGTATTATATTTCAAACAGACAGTATCATTTGCTACCCACCTACCCCAATCACCTTAATATATTACACTTATATACATGCTCTACACTACAGCAGTGGTTCCCAACCTGTGGTTTGTGGACTATCAGTGGCCTACAAGAACATAAATACGGTTTGTGGTCTCACCATTACTACACTATTGCCTCGAAGCCATGTGACTATGAGAGCGACTGTTTCACAAAACCCTCTTATAGTGCTGAGGCAACAGGGATGTTGGGAGGGAAGAGGCTGACTACTCACAAAAGATTACTACTACCACATCAGCTCTAGATTACTAAATATGTTTTTTTTGTGGGCAAGCAGATGGCGACTACTGGACCGCATATGTTCTGTATCAGAAACTAGAGCTGATGTGATCTATCCAATGCAATTTTCTGAATCAGCACCCCAAGTAACCAAACTGAATCTAAAGATGAACAGAAACTGATTTGTAACCCTTTTGGTACAAATGCTGGAGAGTGCTCCCTGGTCAAAAAAAGATTGGAAACCACTGCTCAACAGTATATATCGTGCAGTATATTAGAACACAACTGACATCAGAGATTTGAAAGTAGGGTTGCATCTTATGTTTTATCCTGAATATATTAGCGTCTTCCATAAACTAGGAAACAAAATTAAATTGAATTTCAGTTAATATGCAAATAGGCACTGTCACCTGAATTTATTAAAAGGCTACATCTTTTAGCTTTGCTTATCCACTCAAGGCAAAAATCAAATGAAAATGAAAATAAAACAGCGTGGCCAGGTTTTCTAACCTTAAAACTATTTGCGTTACGGGATTTGCATAAGGCAACATGTTCCAGGCATCAAATTTGCTGCACTCGCAATTAAATAAATAATCTCTCTTCTTTCCCTATACTGTGAGCGTGTCAGGAAATAACCTTGGTGATGAGATGAGGGGAAGGAGAGCCGGGGAGGAGTTGGCGCTCAGCCACAAGCCCTGCCTGCCGCTACAGCAAAGCTGTTACTGCTTCAGAAGAGGGACTTGAATGGGAGCCTCATCTGGTTATTAAACCAGACAGTGGAGAGATATTTTTTCCCCCTGGGAGGTAGTTACAAACCTCAGGCACTGAAGCGATGTGAGCGCATGTGGCGATTGCATTTCAAAGCAGGCTGTGTCTTGAACTCCGGGGGGAGGGGGGAACGACGTGCCCTGCATAAGTGGACTGGAGCTCCTGGACTCCTTGACCTAGTCCCTTCGATTTAATAAGACTCCAAGTCAGTGCCAGATATTTTACCGGGAGGGCTGAGGCATTGGAGTCCTTGTATTCATGACTCGTATGCTGAAAGCCTTATCACACAAGGCAGGTGAACTGCAATTGCATCTGAATAACAGCACCTTCTGTTGGGGGATTACCACATGACGTTTTCACTCTTCTCTTGTTGTCCTATGAGAAGCTGTTTTTAAAGGACTGCTTCTTACTGATACAAAGGATTTATTATCGATTTCCATTCTTAATTCTATCCACCTGTGATGTCCTATGTGAAACCCCAGTGACGATGATTTGTCAATTTTAGATGGTTAGAGGATGTGTGGGTTGTTGTAGGTTTTTTCGGGCTATATGACCATGTTCTAGAGGCATTCTCTCCTGAAGTTTTGCCTGCATCTATGGCAAGCATCCTACGAGTTTGTGACCTCACAATGTCTGAGGATGCTTGCCATAGATGCAGGCAAAACGTCAGGAGAGAATGCCTCTAGAACATGGCCATATAGCCCGGAAAAACCTACAACAACTCAGCGATTCCAGCCATGAAAGCCTTCGACAATACAGAGGAAGTGTGCTTTGGGTGAGAGAGCAGTCCTTTCCCAGAGCCTCTGTTGCTACAAGGGTATGACCCTATGGCATGTTAACACCTCATTCTCTCTCACACCTATCATACCCATGCTGCAGTCTATGAATCAATTTTACTGTGACAGTCACAGACCAGGAGTACAAAGCATTAAAACATTAAAATCAGAGTGATTTTTTTGAAAAAAGAAAAACATTAATGTTAAGAGCACCGCAACTGAAGAGAGATATTGACAAGCTGGAATGTGTCCATAGGAGGGCAACTAAAATGATCAAGGGTCTGGAGAACAAGCCCTATGAGGAGTGGCTTAAAGAGCTGGTCATGTTTAGCCTGAAGAAGAGAAGGCTGAGAGGAGACATGATAGCCATGTATAAGCATGTGAGAGGAAGTCATAGGGTGGAGGGAGCAAGCTTGTTTTCTGCTGCCCTGGAGAGTAGGATGTGGAGCAATGGCTTCAAACTACAAGATAGGAGATTCCATCTCAAAATTAGGAAGAACTTCCTGACTGTGAGAGCTGTTCAGCAGTGGAACTCTCTACCCCGGAGTGTGGTAGAGGCTTCTTCTTTGGAGGCTTTTAAACAGAGGTTGGCTTTTAAACAGAGGCCATCTGTCAGGGTGCTTGAATGCAATTTTCCTGCTTCTTGTCAGAGGGTTGTACTGGATGGCCCACAAGGTCTCTTCCAACTCTAGGATTCTATGATTCTAAGAGCAATGATTCAAAACATTAAAAGCAGAAAGTCGCCAACACAGAGTCGTCTGGATCAGCTCTTATACAATCTGTAAGTATAGACACTAACATGGGTAAGTTAAAACATCATCCTCTTAAATCATCCACCATCATCCCCAATCTGTCTCCTTATTTTTATAGTAGCAGGACAAAACTTAGCCACCCTAAGAGTAATTGATGCTGTAGTCTAGGATCAGAGTACATAGGACTGGAGTGGAAAAGATTGATGTTGGAAAGCAGATAGGAGTTCTTCACTGTTATTTTTTGCTTTCTCCCATCTATGTAGGGATAATGCCTAAGCTTTCTTCCACAGTGCCATGATTGCAAAGTGTGGGGAAGAAGGAAGAAACCCCTGGTTTGAGGGTCCCCAACTGGCTTTTGACTGGTGCTGCATTGAGGCAGGAGGCCGCTTGCTTTTGCTCTCCCATCCCTCCCTCCCTCTCACCCTCTCTGAGACTTCTCAGAAAATTTTGGAGGTGGTAATAGGAAGGCAGCCTGTGTGCAATGATTTGGCACGAATGATACTGTAATCTTGGAACTGGTCCAAAGGTGTTCAAGAAAAGACAGCAATTCCAATGGCATTGCCTTTTTATAGACAATGCAATTGCAGTGAGCGAGGAGGCTCGTGCGCTAAGGCAGGAAGAAAGTCTGGCATATGCAAGTGTCAGAGTAAATCTTCCTATAATAAAGTCAACTGAAAGGTATTTTCTTGACTTCTGAGCTTTTCTCTCTGCCTAACAGTGCTATATAACGTCCTTTTCATTCACAAAAGATGAAGTGGGTACATGTGTGTGTGAAACGGACACACTTCAGCCAGCTGGTCAGTCAATTAATTCATTGTTAGATTTATTAGTCATTAAAATTCAGCAGTAGTAATGATGATTGGATTTGACATCAGAAATCTTTAAACTGCTATACAAAAAGAAAACAATAATGAAGCGAGGACACCCATGCTATTACCCTTAGCTAGCTATGGCTGCTCCTTAGAGATCTTGTGAAAAATGTCAGAAGGAATAATTCAGTTTGGTTTGTGGAAAACAAAGGTATTACCAAAGAACGTACTTTAAAAATAGGGAATGGGCCAGCGAGCATCATATATGTATATATGTGTTTGTGTGTGTGTATCTCCCCTATGATAAAATCTGATTCATGAGTCATGTTCATAATTTGAGGCTGCACTAGCAAGACCTGGCTTGCAAAAGTGAATGAATATCCCATGGTATCTTAGCCATCAGATACAATACGCCAGGTGCTTTTGAAGCAGTTTATCCTATTGCTTTATCTCGCACTAAGATTACCATATTATGTGGATCTAATGCACACCCTAATTTTGGCAAAGTGATTTAGCCAAAAAGGGTGAGCTCTAGATTCAAGTAAATAAAGTAATTTATTGTATTTGAGATCGAATTGCATCTCCCCCGGGATGACCAGCCAAGAGAGATAGGGATCAAGAAAGCGGGTTGTCTTCCTTGCTTGCCCCAACAGGTTGTCCACAACAGCAGTACTCACCAATTGCAACTGATCCAGTGAAATCCCACTCACAGAGTTGCTGGACACCTCGTTGTTGGCTTCTGCTGCAATGACTCCATCTAAGTCAACTCTTATGTGAGAGACCTTACCTGCAAACTGGTTGTCAAAAGCATCATAGCGAGTTACTGAAGCTTTAGCAACAGGCTAAGAGAGGAGGGCACCTGAACAGCTCAGCTGAACATGAGTCTGCAGACACAATGCGTGCAGAGAAAAAATGTTTTTTTACTGCGCATATTGCCACCTCAAAGGAGCAGAGGCGCCCTTTATACAGTGTTTTGTCACATAAAAGTTGAGTTTACTGCCATCTGCGCTCTAGTCATCATCCTTCCTGTTTCATTTCCCTGAGGGTCTCTGTATACCAGGAAGCCTGTTTTGTAATGGGATAGGACATTAGGGAGTGATTGTGTCAATAGCCCTGGTTAGATTCTGATTCAATTTATTGACCAGGAATTCAACAGGATTGTCGGTGATGCCTGGCATTGGGTCCTCTAAGGCCTCCTGGAATCTCAAACGATCAATTAGCCTTTGTTGGAAGACCATTTTAATAGGTCCTCTATCTCTGCAGGGGTAAGTTCTAGCTGTGATACTAGCTCTGACCAGAATGTGATCTGTTCATGACAACTCAGAGGTATTGATCACCTCTGCCCACAGATCCTGTGCTTTTGTGGCCCATAAACCTTCATAGAGCTGCTTCGTGATGCCCCTGTGGCAGCAATACTTTAAATCATAAAAAGATGAGACTCTAGGAGTGGCAGGCTTTGCAGGGCAGTTATAGTCTGCCAAACCACCCCGCCCTCCAGATCCCAAACCAGAGAAAACCAGAAGTGGCAATCTGTTCACTTTTGGTTCTGATTTGAAATGAAAGGGGCTGTTATATTTAGTTGAGCTGTAGTGCCCTTATAAAATTGTGAATATAGCTCCTTCAGGTCTTGAGTTAATGGATCTTGGCTAGGAGAGGACTTTGTTTGAGATTAGAGTTAATTGAGCTGGACTAGACACTATGATAGGATCACTGTAAATTGGAATTGAGTTGAAGGCCCAGAACGATAAGATGAAGGTTCAGTAGGAAGCTATCATTCACTATCATGCCCTCCAGATGCATTGCACTTTAATTCCTATCAGTTCATCACTCACATGGCCAGCTTCAGGATATCAGTGGCCTTTTCATACTCCAGAATTATAGCACTGTTATTCCACTTTAAGTACCATGATTTCATCCTATGGGATCCTGGGGATTGTAGTTTGGTCAAGGGCACCAAAGGAGAGCAATGGCTGAGAGGTCTAAAGGTCCAACCCTACACTACCAATCCCAGGATTCCATTGAATGGAATTATGAAAGTTAAAATGGAATCATAGTACTCTGGTTGTGTAGTGTGAACAGGCTCCTGGTTGGAGGATGCTGGTATAAGTCATGTGCTCAAATGCAAGAAAGAACAGCTCTATTTTTAGTCTGAGTGTTAAGGTGTCATGTGTGTTGTTACTTAGGATTTGCTTTTATTTAGTCGTAATGTTAGAAGTGAATTAATGTGACCCTCTTTAACCTGGTTTTGCTTTCCAGGATAGTTGTTATTCACCCCAGCACTTTTTAAAATGATGCCTTGACCTGGATTACAATGATTTATTGCACTTGACAGTTCTATCTCATTATACTTGATGAATACTTTGTGGAAAATCCACAGAGTGGATGGAGAATGGTGTTAATCCTTTTTTACTATAATGTTTCAGTGCGGTTTTGTGCATACATTAAAAACAGGGAAATAGGTTAGTGGTTTTCAAAATAGCACTGTTTTGTCTGCCGTGAGGCTAATATTCTAAAAAAATGATCTGCGCTGTGTGTTCTCAATCTCTCTGGTTTTTTTCTGCATAAGAATTTACCTCCCTCTAAAATATTTCTGTGTTGGTGGCAAATGAATTGCATTGCCCTCTTGGTTGTAAACCTGTGGGTAGTCCGCTGCGAAGCCATATGGCTCACATTTATTTTAATGTGACTCTGACATGAGGAGAATAGCTGAGGTTGCTGAGGAAAGTGCTTACGCTTGGATCTCAGCCAGCCAAAACTCAATTCGTTTATGTTTAGTAACTGAGTAACTTCTTTTTTACAGTTAAAATGGTGCTTGAAAATGATTAAAAGGCTTGGCACATCATTCCTGCTAAGTTTTGTGGAAACGAGGCAAAAAAATGCCTTCCGTTCCCAGCATAGGTTTATTTTTAACCAAGATGAGACTCCCCCCACCCCTGTGACTGTGGAATTCCCTGATCTATTTTTGGAAAGCTTGAAAGAATTTACCTTCGCAAGATTATCTATAAAGCACTTCCTTATAGGCAGACTATATTAAGGTCTCACTGGTTCTTGCGTTAGACAGAACGGATAGAGGTGGGCACCAGGAAATACTTTAGAAATACCAGATGCTACAGCAATGCTGAGGGTAATCACATGTGAAGGTTTAACACCTTGGAAGAGTTACGTTTTTTGGAATACACTTGCCAAAATTCCTCACTCAGCCTAGACAGTGGCTAGGTTGGTGGGGAATTGTAAGAGCTGTAATCCAAAAAAGGATTTTTCTTCCAACTTTGGAAATCATTTCAACTCTCAATTGATACTTTAAACTACTGTGGTGCTAGAAATGTGTAGACAGAAAGAACATTTCATTTTGGGGAGGTACTTGTTGGGGGCACTGCCCCTATTTTTCTCTGTGTGTAGCTGCACCCCTTCATGGCTCTATCTTCCAGAATGCTGAGGTTTGTAATTTGGAGGAGTGTCCTCAGATGAACTACAGCACTGGAAGACAATTTTGAGTAGCTCTTGAAACTACAAAGTGATGTCATTATGCAGCGTGGCTACACCATGTGGCCTGGAATGATTCCATCAGCCAGGCCTGTAGCCAGGATTTCAGCAGTACTAAAGCGATGATCCTCCGCCATCAGCTTTGCTGGACTGGCCACATGCCCGAATGCCCAACCACTGTCTCCCAGAGCAGCTCAAGAATGGAAAATGGAATGTCGATAGACAGCAAAAGAGATTTAATGATGGACTTAAAGCTAATTTTAATAAATGTAGAATAAACACCAAAAATTGGGAAGTCCTGGCCTTGAACACCCTAACTGGAGGTCAGCTGTTACCAACAGTGCTATGGATTTTGAAGAGGCACGAATAGAGGGAAAAAGGGAGAAAGGGAGAAACATGTCAAGAGGAAGGCATGTCAGATCAACCCTTGTTGTGACTGCCTTCCATCTGGAAATCTATGTCCTCACTGAACAACAGAACAGGTCTCCAGAGTCACTTTATGGACCCACCACTAAGACTCTACCCTTGGAAAAAACAATCATGCTCAGCCACAAGTGATTGCCTGTAGTAGGTACTCATTTGAGCTCAGTGAATTACCTTGGATACCTATGTCTAGAAAGAGGTAACTGAAACATCTTGCAAGGTGGTAGTAACTTTTATGAAGTTACATGAAAAGAAGGCAAGTGTGTTCATGCTTTAATTTGGTACAATGTTGTCACTGGAACTCCGAAAAATTATTAGAGGGTGACTCTGATGCCCATTCAAAAAACCTAATGTCTTCAGGTTCTGCTTGCATTATTGAGATATGTTTTGTGTTTAATGTCTAGATTTAACAAAAGACAGGAACCTTTTGCTTCTCATAGCTGGTCAAGGTGAATGCATCCAGAGAAGGTCAACTAAAATGATCAAAGGTCTGGAGACTGTGCCCCATGAGGAGCAGCTTAAAGAGCTGGTTATGTTTTGATTACAAAAGAGATGACTGAGAGGAGACGTGATAGCCATATAGAAAAATATAAAAGGATGTCATAAGGAGGAGGAAGCAGGCTTGTTTGGGTTTATAGGCTTGGCAGGGTGTTGGGCTAGATGGCTTTTGTGGTCTTTTCGAACTCTATTATTCTATAACTCTAATGGGATTTCAGCAGGTAGGGCACATCATGCCTGCTCCGTTAACTGAAATTCTGTCTTCTGTACAGTTCCTGAAAATCTAGAAGCCCTGTCCTTTTGGCATCTCCCCTTCCCAACATTTGGAGGGGTGATTGTCTTTATCTAATTTGATTCACTTGTTGCATGTGCAAATTGGAAATCACAGATCTGCCAAAAAAAAAAAAAACCCTCTGGTATCTTGTTAGAACAGATCCATCCCAGAATTGGTTGTGGTAGCTCATAACAGAGCCTTCCTTTCACAAAGGTTAGTAACAGCTACATAAATGTGATTTCTCTCTCACACACAAAAGCATCATGGAGGCTCGTCTTTTGTGCAGCTGAAAGCCTGCTTCCCTCCCTTGGCTGCCCCTTGTTGCATTAGGTCAGAAATATAATAACAATGTTCCAGGTTGCAATTAAAAAAATAAAAGCAAGGAAATAATGGGGTTAAAGTCATATAGGCCCCCTGTGACATTGTACTTGGCTATTTATGAACCTAATGAAACAGGCTACCCGGAGGTGTAAATGAAACATACATATTATAAAGAAATCCACACTGCAGTAAAAAAAAAAGGTGTGATTTAGGAAGATATTTTAGTTCTCTTTACAGAGTTTCAAGAGTAACTGTAACTGATGCTTAAACGTAATTTTGCTTTTCTGCAATAATTTTATGTACAAAAATGGTTCCATCATAGATTGTTATCGTTTTGGATAAACCTAGACTGGTTTCAAATTTGTTTAGTTTTAGATGTCTTGCTAAAACTTTTCATCTTGTTGATCTGCATGGTTTTTGGCTAAAGATAAATTTTGTCATTTTCTGGTTTTTAGGAATCCTTTGTTCTTAATTTGTTGTTTTGATTTTATAATATTTATGATTGTGAGTCATCTC
The DNA here is from genome assembly GCF_037176765.1 of Anolis sagrei. Classification (NCBI taxonomy): domain Eukaryota; kingdom Metazoa; phylum Chordata; class Lepidosauria; order Squamata; family Anolidae; genus Anolis; species Anolis sagrei. The sequence goes on along the minus strand of NC_090021.1, from coordinate 197,063,560 downwards.
TTTAGTAACTATATCAAGTTAAAAATACATTCATTAACGGTAGAGTGGATGACCTATAAGATGGAGCATTCTTGATCAAAGTTGGGGAGGCTGTGATAGATATTCCAGATGTTGAAGGATGTCAGTTTTCATCATTTCTGATAAGCTCGTTCAGCAGTAAGGAAAATGTGTGGTAGGTTGTTGTGTGTTTTCCGGGCTGTATGGCCATGTTCCAAAAGCATTCTCTCCTGACGTTTTGCCTGCATCTATGGCAAGCATACTCAGAGGTTGTGAGGTGCTTCTGCAACATGGCCAAACACACAACAACCCAGTGATTTTGGCCATTGACAATACAATGGGATGGTAGTTTGTCAACATCTTAGAAGGTGACAGGGTTACCACCTCTGCATCAAATTGTGTAGCTTTATATTGTGGAACAGAGGACAATGAGCAGGAATTGCCAAAGAAGAATGAGATTTTCATGATATATACAGTTTTTGCATTTTTTGCCCTAGGCTGACATGTTTAATAAAAAACATTTTAAAATGTCTCTTTTGGCAGTGCTTCTTAAACTGCCCCCACTTACCCCCTTCCCCAAAGTGCAACAGGATCTGGTACAGCGTTTGTACCTATTGGCTCCAGTTGTTTCTTTCTTTCTTGGAAATTTTATAAGGACTGGTAGCAGATATTTGAGAGAGTAGTTTGAGGCCACGGGACCCCCCCCCCCCCCCCACACACACACACACTTTGAATACCATTATGCAGAAAATTCTGCGGCATATTCTGGATTGTACACAGATGAGTCTGTTAGGCTTCACTCCTTTTTTCTCTCCTGAGGGTGTATCTTGGAATTTTGAATGACAAAATGATGGTTGTGGGATTCTGAGAGTTGTAGTCCAAATGATGTGCCCCTCTCAGGTTCTTCTGAAATGCACATATCACTTCCCTGTAGTACACCTGTAGATATAGGTAAAGATGTGTGATGGTGGATAAGCAGTCTTAACTACCATTAATTTTTCTGTAGTATTTTCAGATTATGTCCTGGATAACTTTGGAGCCCCTGAAGATGATGTTCTCCAGGACAACGTTTGAAAATGCAGCTTCACTTTGGGCCTCCTGTCCAAGTTACATCCTCTTTTCAGTACCTCTATAATTCATCCCATCAGAAATAATAGGTTGCACTATTATACTCAGTTTCACATATCAATGCAAATGCTCTCCAGGACAATATCTGAAAATGCAGCTTCACTTTTTCACTTTGAGCCTGCTATCCAAGTTACACCCTCTTCTCGGTACCTCTATAATTCATCCCATTGGAAATAATACTATTATCTTCAGTTTCACATATCCATGCAAAGTCTGGGAGAATATCCTCCACAGATATGGGGGGGGGGGGGGGGGGAGGATCATATTGTATATTGATGTTTGTGAATCTTTTCACTGACTTGCTCTGTTTCACTTCTAATAACAAAATCTTCACCTCGTAACAAAAAGATTTTTGGAGCCTATGATGACAAACTCTGGCATGGATGTGTAGCAGGAATAAGGGGCTGAAGGCCAAGGGACTAATTGCCTGAAACTGTTTTTAACCAACTGCATGCCTCCTATTGTGCCAATGATGTTAAAATGTATGGCTTCATTTTACAAAGACCTGTCAGCGTCTTTTACAATGGCTTCACTCTCTCTTTCTGCCTGTTACATATTTCCCGTCCTACCTGTGCAGCTGTCACACCTAAATTGTGCAGCTATAACTCATCATCTAGTTTTCTCAGTCTTTTACTGCCATGTACCAGTAAATCAGAAGGGCTGGTGTCATATCTTCAGGCTTCAAGCTGCTGCTATAAGTGTGGCTCATGTTTTGCCTGATAGAGCAAAATACAACTTGCTTCTATAAGAAACAAAAGAAATGCACTTGCAAGTTCCATTACGGAGCATCTCAAGCTTGCTGGGAAATAATCACTCCATATTGAAAGAGAGCACTAAAATATGTGGTGTTCCTTCAGTTATCATTGGTGAGAGGGTGATTCTCCCCAATGCTTCTTCTTCATCCTGGAAAGAAGTAACGAGCGGAGTGCCACGGGGTTCCATCCTGGGCCCGGTCCTGTTCAACATCCTTATTAATAACTTAGATGAAGGGTTAGAAGGCATGATCATCAAGTTTGCAGACAAAGCCAAATTGGGAGGCCAATACACCAGAAGACAGGAGCAGAATTCAAAACGATCTTAACAGTTTAGAGAGATGGGCCAAAACTAACAAATGAAGTTGAACAGGGACAAATGCAAGATACTCCACTTTGGCAGAAAAAATGAAATGCAAAGATACAGAATGGGGGATGCCTGGCTCGAGAGCAGTACGTGTGAAAAAGATCTTGGAGTCCTCGTGGACAACAGGTTAAACATGAGCCAACAATGTGATGCGGTGGCAAAAAAAAAGCCAATGGGATTTTGGCCTGCGTCAATAGGAGCATAGTGTCTAGATCTAGGGAAGTCATGCTACCCCTCTATTCTGCCTTGTTTAGACCACACCTGGAATATTGTTCCAATTCTGGGCTCCACAATTGAAGAGAGATATTGACAAGCTGGAATGTGTCCAGAGGAGGGCAACTAAAATGATCAAGGGCCTGGAGAACAAGCCTTATGAGGAGCGGCTTAAAGAGCTGGGCATGTTTAGCCTGAAGAAGAGAAGGCTGAGAGGAGATATTATAGCAATGTATAAGTATTTGAGAGGAAGGCTTTTAAACAGAGGTTGGATGGCCATCTATTTGGGCTGCTTTGAATGCAATTTTCCTGAATTTCGGGGGGGGGGGTGAAGCCCCTCAAGCCCCCCCCCCCCCCCCAGCTACATGCCTGGGGTCCCTATAAGTTAGAAATAACTTGAAGACACATAACAAGTAGAAAGGATGTCCGACGTCACCTGAATTTTGGGTTGGATTTAGTTGGTTCAAGTTAATTTCTAGGCCTGATTCCCTAGGATCTTTTTGTCTCCTGAATCAACACATATATAATAGTATAAACTTTGAACTTAGTTGGTATGTCATGTAATGATATAACCTGGTTTCATATCATGAGTTAGTAATCAGTAATGTTAGAATGTAAAGATTGGACTGAATATTAGGCTCACAATTCTTTTTGCCAAAAGTATGTGTATCATTGAGCTTAGCTTAATCATGTAACCTGTCTGTTCGTCTCTCAAACCTTCCGCGAAAGAGCTAGAATAGGTCAAACACCATATTAAGTAACTTTCCCATGAGCACATATTCCTGCAAGCACAGGATTCCATGCTGGCAATTCACAGATGAGTTGACGGTGATGAAATGTCAAGTGATGTTGATGGATGTGCGAATGAGCTTTGGCTGACACTTCACATCATGGGCCTAAATGTGACACCGTTGTTATCAGAATATCTTGGGTATTTGGTTTTCATCTCACAGGTGTAACAGCAGTGTAAGCAACCTAGTTTAGGGTAATAAACCTGCTTATCACATCTGACACCTAGGCATTTTGAGACCCCGTCATTTCAAGTTGAGGTACATGTACATGCTGCTTGGTGGGCTTATTCTACAACTACTTGTGCTACAAATTTCTTTCTCTCTGTTAGTATCAAAAGTGGTACAATATCCCTTTGCATACTAATAAACCTGCTTATCACATCTGACACCTAGGCATTTTGAGACCCCGTCATTTCAAGTTGAGGTACATGTACATGCTGCTTGGTGGGCTTATTCTACAACTACTTGTGCTACAAATTTCTTTCTCTCTGTTAGTATCAAAAGTGGTACAATATCCCTTTGCATACTAATAAACCTGCTTATCACATCTGACACCTAGGCATTTTGAGACCCCGTCATTTCAAGTTGAGGTACATGTACATGCTGCTTGGTGGGCTTATTCTACAACTACTTGTGCTACAAATTTCTTTCTCTCTGTTAGTATCAAAAGTGGTACAATATCCCTTTGCATACTGATCCAGGCAAATACAGCTATGTTTTTGACTTCTATCACAGGTAGCTCTTGTCTAGCACAATATTCTTTTCCTGTGTTGGTGTAATTTTATGGCTCTAAACTGTCAAACATACTTCTGAGTTTCTAATGCTTTGGAATGAAAGAGCATTTTTGAGAACAGCTACTCGGGCAGGAAGCAAATTATTGTTCTGGTCGAAATTTTCACATATGCCATGAACTGGTGCTTTCCAAACATTTTGGACTATAGTTCCCATAATTCTTGATAATTGGCAACCCTGGCAGGAGCTTGTGGAATATGGTATCCAAAGAATCTGAAGGGCACCAGTTCATATGCCTCTGAAAATTGTTATGTAGTTCTCTCTGGGGAAAGTGGGGTATATGAAAACAAGGAATTGATTTACTTGGGAGACAGATCTAACCATCATAAAACTTCCTTGTTGGTATTCTTGCAGCCATTGGATCATCCAAAAATCAACTGAAAAAGAGATCTGTGAATGATTGAAAGTCTCCTCTATTATTATTATTATTATTATTATTATTATTATTATTATTATTTGTTGTTGTTGTTGTTGTCATCGTTGTCGGGGGAGTGCAACAGGAGACTGGATTCCAGTCAATTTTGAGCAATGAAGCTAAGCTGTGGGAGTTGGGGAGTTATTTTGAAGCATAAGTGTGGCAGGTACTCTTTTGAAGCATAGGTGTAGCAGGTAGCCTTTTGAGGCAGTTAATGGGCAAACCATTAAAAACAACAACAACAACAATAACAACAACAACAACTTTATTCCTACACCCTGCCAAAATCTCCCCAAAAGGACTCAGGGTGGCTTAAGAATGGGACAAAATGCCAATAGACACAAATACAAAAGAAGCCATCAAAGCAAAAACATTAATTATAATAAAAAATAGTTAAATAAGTAACATAATAAATGTAATAAAAATAATAATAGAGTAAAATAATGGAAACGTAATCATAGGAACAATAGAATAAAATAGTAAATGTAATAATAAAAATAGAGTAGAATAATAAATGTAATAATAAAATGTAAGAGTATAAAACAGCAGCATTAAAACTCAGTCTAAACAATACTCAACAAAACCAATTGCCAGGAGTACAAGGGGCAAAAGAATTAAATGTTCGAGTTTGTAGGCCACTAAAGGGATTGGGGTCCTATATGTATCCCATGGGCTGCACTTTCCCAATCTAATCTATTGCATTAGGCATCATCTCCAAAACCTTCTCAATGCAGTCTTGGACAGAAGAAAATGTCTCTTTTAAAACGGTATTAGCTACCACTGTTTTTGAGAAAATACTATTAGTAACCACCATGTTTTTTAATAAACTTGATAGGCAATCTACTACGCTATCATTTGGAATAGACTCTTTAACCTATTGGGATGCTCTTAAATAATTAATTTAGCCAGTTAATTGACTAAATGTATCATGATGAATAGTTTGTGTGTGATGATAACAGGAGGTAGAAAGCACAAAATGACCTCGTCACCGCTCCTTCAACCAAAGTAAGGGGTGAGTGAGTGAAAAAGTCAAAGTGCTGACATTATTTCTTTCCTCCTCTGAATGTACTGGTTTCCCACTCAAAATGGTCTGCAGCTGCTAACCTGATTGTATTGTAAAGCTCTATGAAATGCTGGGAATGGCTTTCTTTAAACATGTCACTTGCTTCCTTTTTAGCCTCCTCGATTCTGAAGAGGGAGAAACGGAAGAGGACCAAAAATGTCCACTTTAACTGTGTTACCGTCTACTACTTTACGAGAAGGCAAGGGTTCACGAGCGTCCCCAGCCAAGGAGGGAGCACCCTGGGCATGTCCACCCGGCACAACAGCGTGCGCCAGTACAGCCTGGGAGAGTTTGCCATGGAACAAGAAAGGCTTCACCGGGAGATGTTACGAGAGCATCTCCGGGAGGAGAAACTGAACTCTTTAAAACTTAAGGTAAAAACAGGGCAAAATATATCTCCTCTTGATGGCATGAGCGGGAACAGTCAACTTGGCACTTCATGGCTTTGGCAAGGTTGCACTGCCACTTCCCGAATGTCTGTAATTCAGTTGTCCCAACCAAGCTGGCATTTTTCCTATTTTGCACATTAAGTTGGCAGATTTTTAACAGGGTTCCACTGGAGCTCTTTAAGACAACAGCTTACTTCCTGCTAGGCAGATATTATGGCAATTTGTTCCAGCCCATTGAAGCTACCATTTTAAATGTTGATTAAAGACAGCTAAGCAAGCTGCTAGGTGTGGAGTGCTCTGTGCAAGAGATTTTGGCCTGTTGTTAAGGAAGTACTTTCTGTCCCTTTGAGTCATCATAATATGGAATCAAGCTGCCAAGGAAGATATAATTAGGTGTACTTGTTCTCTACAAAAATATTTTGTGGCTTTTTTTTTTTTTTGCTCTGAACTCAAACTTTTCCTACAAAGTTTTGCTTTAAGCAAGTTGTTCACAAAAAAAATTCCTCTCACTACAAATTATCCCACAGTAGTTCACCATTTTCTTGCTGGGATACCTCAGTGTGTTGAGATACAAATTTTCACCAAGGGTGAGAATAAATATTAAGTATCCCTTATCTAAATCATTGGGAACAGAAATGTTTTAGACTTTTAATCTTTTCAGATTTTACAATATTTGTAAGTCGCTCCAGTTAATAGCCTGGCTGCCGCCTGTTGTACCAATGAAATTTCTGAACTGTCTTCAAGGGCAGCCCCACATAGAGTTCATTGCAGTAATCCAGTCTGGAGGTGACTAAGGAATGGACCACCATGGTCAGATCCGACTTACACTGTCTGATACATATTTTTGTGTCTCAAGTGTTTCTGGATATATTTGACTAGCTGATTCCAAAAAATTGTTAGGCTGTGTTACGATTGTGTACTGTATACTGTAATTTTAAAATTGGCAATGAAAGATTGAGGTGTAAGGTGGTCTTTTTCAAGATACTCTGTTCTATTCCTTCCTCAGGAAAAACTGATGAGCATGTTGTGCCATACTTTATCATTCATTGAGTGTTTTGGGGTCCTCTGTTCCCTTAGTCTGCCGTTAAAGATGTGATGTGTGTCTCCTGATCCTTTTAAAAATTCTCTCATGTGGGGGAAAGGCAGCTAACACACACTCCTTCCTTACATGTTTACTATGCTCTCTTTTAAAATGACGGCAAACAGCTCTAGTGGATGGAAGAATTGGCATTGGGTCTTCTCCCACCGAAGGCAGTGTCACTCAGAATCACTGAGGTGTGAATGATTCCTGCATCTATTTTTCTTTTCCCTCTCTCCTCCCCTTCTATGCTCCTTCTCTTTGCTTGGCAGTATTTTCCATAGTGGGTAATTCATAGTGCTCTGGAAAGTGATGCTCCATCATTCAGGAAATAATTTAATTCCAGATGCCGCTTGGTCCCTTCAGCTAAGCTCTGATAGCCCAGCAAACAGAAAGGGAATCCTCTCAGCCTGAGTTGGTGAACAGTCTTTCCAGCTATGAACAGTGAAATCACTCCAAAGGTTGTGGAAAGCTGTAAAGCTGATAGCCATCTATGTAATCCCCGAGTTGATGTAAACATGAGATGTTCCATGATAATATCTGCAGGGCCATGCCTACATTTGAATGAATATTTTCTCGTGGGGAATGTATGTTTAGTATCAGCTGGCATATCCTAGAACTGAATATGGATATTTTCCGGTTTGCCAGCACAAGAACAAAAGTCCTTCCAGAATTTAGGCTTTTATTTTATTATTTTTATTTGTGAATGAAATAATTATTTAATGTATCATGAGCCTCTTGATTTTTCTGCCAACATGAACATAAGTTGCAAAATTGAAATGAGAAGAACCATGTAGCCTGTCTGGATTTTTAGATCATGGCTGGTTTCAAAGAAAATTTACCCCAGTGTACAAGGTAGATCTTAATAAGTCATAATGGTTGGGTTGGAGCCATAATCTTTCTTGTAATCAAGCCCTCTTGAAATAATGACAAACAGGCGCACAGGATCAATTAATGTTTGTCATTATTTCAAGAGGGCTTGATTACATGAAATAATTATGGCTCCAACCCAACCATTATGACTTATTAAGATCTACCTTGGACATTGGGGTAAATTTTCTTTGAAACCAATCATGATCTAAAAATCCAGACAGCCCTTCCACACAGCTGTATAAAATCCACATTGAACTGGATTATATGTGGACTCAGATAACTATGCTAAAGTATCTTGCATGTTAAAAGTGAAGATATTAGTATCCAAAACCCAAACCAGAAAATATGCAGAGCCCTAAACCAGTAAACAGTCCTCTCCAAACCCATATCCCAGGAACTGGTAGCATATTTGTCCACATTGGCTACAACGTTTTCTTTCCTACAGACTTGGCAAGGATTGGTAACCAGTCACTTAGGGACTAGCCCTGGCCCACAAACTAGTCACTTCTTGATCGGTAGAAGAACACATCCTCATTAATTGTAGTGGCTGATCCCCGCTGAGATTTGGGGGATTTGGCTGGAGAAACTATATAGCAACATATCTAAGGTTGTTACATATATGTAAACATCTTAATGAATTCTGATTCTTTTTTTAAAACTCAAAAAGCTTCCTGGCCTTCTAGTGGGCAGTTTGTCTTGTTTTTGCATCTCTCTCAGCAGGCATGTAAGGGGGGGGGGGCTTGAGGGGCTTCAGCCCCCCCCCCAAATTCTCAGGGTGGTCCGCGAGAAGGCCTTACTGGTACATTATTTAAACTGTTATGTTTATTCATATCATGATCTGATCACCATGCTCAATATATCCCATATGCATGGGGGTATTGGGGTAATGATACAAAAGGTTTGCTAGGGCAAATCCTCAACCCCCTCCCCCCGGAATCAAACTCAGCCCCCTGAATAAAACTCAGCCCCCCGAATCAAACTCAGCCCCCCCAATCAAACTCAGCCCCCCCGAATCAAACTCAGCCCCCCCCCGAATCAAACTCAGCCCCCTGAATCAAACGCAGCCCCCCGGAATCAAACTCAGCCCCCTTCTGAATCAAAATCCTGGCTACAGGCCTGTCTCTCAGCCATTTAAGAACAGGGAAAATCTTTCCCATAAAAACAGACCTAATCACGTCTTGCTTTGGAAAGCGTCTCTGCTGTGATTGATATGGTCTAAAAAAAAACCCTCTACAGAGAACAGCCATTTGAGATCCTTGGGATGGCTACAAGAATTTGGGAAGTTATCTACCTCCACCCTATGCATTTCCCACTGCCACAGCCACAGTTTCAGTCTTTAGGGAGACCCTGCTGTATATGTCATGGCCAATGGATTTCTGGTTAGCATTAATGTGAACTATGGCACAGTCTCACCTTTGCTGTTTGCCAGTCTTCTATCATTTTGCACATGTTTTGAAAATAACTGTGTTTACCTGAACATCCCTTAGTCATTAGCTGTGGAGAGCCGGATGAGCTCCCTCTGTCAGCTCTAGCTCCCCAAGCGGGGACATGAGAGAAGCCTCCCACAAGGATGATAAAAACATCAAATCATTCGGGCGTCCCCTGGGCAATGTCCTTGCAGACGGCCAATTCTCTCACGCCAGAAGTGACTTGCAGTTTCTCAAGTCGCTCCTGACACGACAAACAATTTTTTTTGCTGTTTTGAGCACCTTTAGTACTGAATTAGTAATGCATTTTAGGTGTAATTGTCTGAAGATTGGAGAGGGCACCTTTACTTTTCAGGGCCACATATAAGAGGGAATTTTAGTAGGTGTTCCTTGTCACACAACCAGGTAACAAGCAACATCTGCTGAAATTTCTCTCTTCTGCACAGTCATTAAAGTCTCAAAAGCTGTCTCATGAATCTTGCTCTGTTGTTTTACTCTTGCGAATCTTGTTCTGTTGTTTTATAATAAACTGTTCATTGTAATGAGATGTGGGGCACAAAACCTTTTAAATAATAAAATACTAATAAATAAATTGCTTTGAAGAATAAATTCTCATGCTTCTAGTATGTGAGTCATTTCTCTGAAACTGTTTTCCAAGCTCAAATGTCTCTGCTTGTTAGTGAAGCCCTGATGCTTCTTTACTGCCTGTTTCTTCCAGATGACTAAAAACGGCACGGTGGAGTCAGAGGAAGCAAACACTTTGACGTTGGATGACATTTCTGATGATGATATAGATCTCGACAACACGGAAGTTGATGAGTACTTCTTTCTACAACCTCTGCCAACAAAAAAGCGAAGGGCACTCCTGCGAGCCTCTGGAGTCAAGAAGATAGATGTGGAAGAAAAACACGAGCTGCGGGCCATCCGTCTTTCGAGGGAAGACTGCGGCTGTGACTGTCGAGTCTTTTGTGACCCAGAAACTTGTACTTGCAGTCTTGCAGGCATAAAATGCCAGGTGAGAGCTGAACTGGAGTACACTGGGGTGGGGAGTCTGGGAACCAATTTATATTTTCATATATGGAAGCTAGTGTGGAGAACTACAACTTTGGGAGACCACACATTAAAAACTTGCCAGCCAGGGAAACCCCTTGAGTGACTTTGGGCAAAGTCACACTTCCTCAATCTCAGAGAAGGGCGGTGATAAATGGTGCACTAGAACACATGCATAAATGCACACTTTTTTAAAAAAAACCTGAAGTGATAAAATTTTAGGAAAGGAAGAGGAGGAGGAGGATATTCCACAAAGCTGGCTATGATGCAAAATAATGGTTAGTACCTACTTGCCAAGCATTAAAAAACAAGCTGTCTTTGAACACATACAAGGACCTCGTCACATTGAGGTCCTTGATGTGGGGGACAATGAGAGGGACCCGTAGGGTTGTGTAGTGGGGTGAATCTGTCGCCCAGCACCTTGCATTACGTGCACCACACGCATGCCCATCACTTGCCAGAATGTGCAGCTTTTCATCATGTCCCCATGATTCTCCACCTGAACACGGTAGTCTCCTGTGTTCAGGTTTCCCCATCCTACAACATTCCACTGACATAGCCAGCACAGAGCCCTGCTGGAAATAGATATGTGTCATGTGATGAGATGTAGTGGGCTCTGCGCTGACTGTGTGGGTGAAGTGTGGTAGGACAGGGAATTTCTTTAATGTGATGAGGTCCTTAGTCTCTGAAGTCGTCATCAGAACCAGAGGCAGACTAATTGTCTCCTTTTGCAAATGAAATCCACTCCTTTTCCCAAAGCATTTTTGGGAGAGCAAGTTCTATTATTAGATAACTGGAAACTCTTCTGATTCTACTGCACATCATCAAGATATTTACTAGTCGATCTTAAACCTACTAGAAGGAATATGAGGTACATCTATTTAATAGTTTTAAAATGTTTTAATCCACTTTGTGTTCATATTTAATAATGTTAAATGGATTGAATGATCAGTTTCTGCACTGGGACCATCTGAAATCACACGGACAACAAACATCTCTACATTATAATAGCATTTATTTTTCACAAAATGGACCTGAATGTCCACTTCCAATTTTGAAAACAAGGGATGTGAGTTCATGTAGAGGGACCCTGAGATCTATTTGAAGGAAGCTAGAATGAACAGTCATTCACTGTTTTTGCCCCATTGCAATATTTTGGGAGTAATAGTAGCACCCTTTGGGCACTTTTCCTACCCGAATTAATCATGCGTGTTATCTAATAGTAAAAAGCCTTGTGGTCCATTTTTTTTAAAAAAATCAGAAGTTAATAGTCTTTAAATGGAGTAAATTATCTTCATGCCTATATGACAAATAGTTGATGTTATTCTATTGTGGCATTAGCACAGCATTGCAGATTCATATTTCTTCTATGGAGCCCCTGGTGGTGCAGTGGGTTAAACCCTTGTGCCAGCAGGACTGCTGACCGATGGGTGAGCAGTTCAAATCTGGGGAGAGTGGGGTGAGCTCCCATCTGTCAGCTTCAGCTTCCCATGCAGGGACATGAGAGAAACCTTCCACAGGATAGTAAAACATCTGGGTATCCCCTAGGTAATGTCCTTGCAGACAGCCAATTCTTGCACACCAGAAGTGACTTGCAATTTCTCAAGTCACTCCTGGCATGAAAAAAAATGGCTGTTGCAAGTGTAATTTCCTCAGCAGTTAAGCACTTGACTGAAGATTCAGGGATCAAATAACACACCTCAACAATCCTGACCTCTGGCATAATTGTTACCTCCTCCAACACATACATAGTAAAGTTTTATCTCAGCATACACAGTAGGTTTTCAGATAATCCTAAATCGGACAGCTGATTTTGGTTTCAGATGGTGAGCCTTGATGAGACTGAAACAAAAGTGTCAGTTAGCAACAATTAGACCCTGTATATTTAAAAAGTGTGTATTGAAAGGGGCCTCTAATTTCTCTCCAAAGTCACCAACCCTTACATCTGTACTGCTCCCAGTATCTTTAATAGAGGCTTTGATTTTGATGTTCTTCATTTTTGATCTATCTCTTTTTTGAATATATTTCAGCCCAAAAAATAAAATAAAAAAGATGACCCAGAAGGTTTTAACTGGTGCAATTAATCTTGCTGAAATTCCTTGGTTTGTCAGTTTCTTCCTTATCAAAATTATGCAATTTGCTTGTTCCCACCCTCCTATTTTCAGACATGCATTTATTCCATGCTTTCTCTTCTTAAGGTGGATCGTATGTCATTCCCGTGTGGTTGCACTAAAGAAGGATGTAGCAATACGGCAGGCAGAATAGAATTTAATCCCATCCGTGTTCGGACTCACTTTTTGCACACTATAATGAAACTTGAATTGGAGAAAAACAGAGAGCAGCAAGTCCCTGCACTGAACGGGTGCCACGGTGAGATCAGTGCTCATAGCAGTTCAATGGGCCCCGCAACCCACCCACTGGAATATTCAGTCCCAGACAACTTTGAAATTGAAGCAGAACCTCGAGGGACTGTGATGCACTTGCAGTCGGTTGATGATTTGGGATGCCCAGGAGAGGAGGAGGAAGAAGAGGAGGAAGATGCGAGCAGTTTTTGTAGTGGAGTCACAGATTCCAGCACACAGAGTTTAGCACCCAGTGAAACAGATGAAGATGAGGAGGAGGAGGAAGAGGAGGAAGAGGATGACGAAGATGAGGAGGATGAGGATGAAGAAGAGAAGGTGGATGACTTTGTGGAAGGGTTGGGTGCTCACGCTGATATGGTTCAAGCACTTCCTTCTGTCCTTTGCTATTCTGACAGCACTGCCATGCATGAAAACCATTCGAAGGCAACCTCCTACTACACAAATGCTTCTTCACTTTATTACCAAATAGAGAACCACAACCCTGGCACTCCTAATCAGATTCGGGAGACTTACTCTGAAAGGGACGCTGTTAAAAATGGTAATATTTCTCTGGTGCCTTACAACCCAACGTCAGAACAGTTAGTGGACTATACGCGGCAATCAGAGGAAAATTACGGCAGTTCACTTTATCCATCTTCAAATCCATCTGTCATAGTATGCTGCTCTTCTTCAGAAAGCGACAATGCTATTCCATGTAGTAGTTTGTACACTGAGCATAGGCCGAGGCACTCCCAAGTGGACTTTCCCTCATACTTGAAAAGCCCTTCACAAGATGGATTTGTTTCTGCTCTGAACGGTGGTGCTCACCTCCCAGAGCATCCCACCGAGAATTCACTTAGCCTTTCGGAAAAGAGCAGACTGCATGAAGAGTGTATCAAATCACCTGTCATGGAAACAGTACCTGTTTAAATTATTTTAGGACTGAATCCCTTCTATTTAAATGCACTCTGTTGTAACTGGATTCCTTGGAATTTTCTTCTTTTTTTACGCCGTGGAGACAAAGGGACAGATTCTGATTAACATTTTTTTGTTTCTTTATTTCAAGCTATATTGGCTTAGCCATTGCACAAAAAAAAGGTTAGTGTACAAAGTAAACTGTAAAATGGGGAAATCAAATGGTCTTTTGATACAAAATACCTAGATTTTAAAAAACGGAATGCAACAAAACAAACAAGTTTTTCGTTTTCTGGTCAGGTCCCATGCAAGATAATGAAAGTTTTACTTTGGAATCCTCATGTTTAGAGTTCTAAATTTTCACATCTATTTGAAGATGGTGAATTTTTAAATGTCGATGTAATTAATTACAGAAAACCCACAACTACCCTGAATTGTTTAGTAATGTATATTTTTTATTTAGGTAGCTTTGTATTCCTGTCTTGAGAAATTGGAGCTGAACATTTGAGCAGAACAGCACAGCCACTTCAAATTGTGTTAGGCAGACTATGTTTCTCTTTTGCGATGGTGTTTAAAGTTGACATGGAGTTACATTTCTTTGATCTGTCCTGGAGTCAATTCATAGGTGGAACCTAAAGATCTAAGTGGAAGAACGATTGGTTGGGCACATTTCATTTATTTCAGTTTGCACGGAGGCCTTGTTGGTGCATCAACAAAATCTCCCCAGAATGAAATGAAGGATGGGCATCAGCCCTGTTTGTTTAAATTAATCTGATAGGTGTGAATGTTTTCTAGAAAATTGAAATGTTAGACAATCCGCAGATTTTTTAAAAAAGTTGCCAACACAACCAGGAAGTTGAGCAGAATTCAGCCAAATTTAACTAATTGGGATTGGCTCATGTGGTTTGTTATTTTATTTTAGCTTTTCACCACTCCATCTTCTTTCCAGAAGCTCCCAAGGAAATGAACAATGTGAAACATCCAGCTACTTTTCATATCCTCCCCAACATGCAGGGATTTTCTGCCATCACCCATACCATACAGCACCTTTTTCATCTGCAGAAAGCTGTTTTTACCAGACAGTTATGTATACAATTCAAAGAAGGACCCCAATTAGGCCTTGTACCTTAGTGGAGCACTTTCTGTTTTTCTACGGCTGCTTCTTTACACAGCTTTGGTAATATGTACAATTGGGAGCCCTCACGATATCTCCATTGACTTGCTTCTATTTCTGTTGATTGCATTTCTAAGCAGCTCAGGACTGAATACATGGATCTCCCTACCTCAAATGCAAATTGATCTTCATGACAACTCTATGAGATAGTTGAAAGACAAATGGCCCACTTTTATTTTGTGGGATTTGTGTCTTAACTGAGGTTGTACTGTGTTTTCCTGGTTGTAGGCCAATCCTTTAACCTTGACATTGCACTTGTTCTCAGTTAAATCTTGTGCATTGTCTCTCTCTTACTTACATAGATATTAAACCATGTGTGAAGCTGTCACATGAAAAAGGGTAACATTTCTAAGATAATGTAAACTTAGCCTTATGTTCTGGTGAAATCAATGGGACTACATTAAACTGTAAGTCTTTCATTCTGCTTAGTTGGACTTGTTGCAACTGCACTTTGATGGATTGTACACACTGTGCTCACTTTCAAAAGCAAAATGCTAGTTTTTGCATGCACATCCTTTTGTTGCCCTGCATCTGTACAGCTACTCAATGCACTTTAGTGCTTCCTCTTACTTTTGGGGTTATGAAAAATATCGGAGATGATGTCAGCTTTTGTTCTCATTTTTTTAAAAAAAAAAAAATTACATGGGCAGCATGCAAATACTACCAGGAAGAGCTTGTGTAGATTCCCCATGCCAATTACAGAATGCTTCCATCAGCCATTCATAAGAGGAGAGCATTATTCTATTTGTTGAAAAAAGGACAGACTGTGAGTACTTGCAAATGGAAGATGGAGACAGTGTTTGAGGGCATTTAGCCGTTCCCTTCAATGCGAGATGAGATTTCAATGACAGTCTGATACATGCATGAAAGGCTTTGTCTGAAAATTAACATATGTCAACAGCAACACAGGCAGTCCCCAAGTTATGAACAGTCCCCAAGTTATGTAGGTTTGTTTTTAAGTTGAATTTGTATGTAAGTCAGAACAGGTATATTTTTAAGTGTAACTCCAAATACACACACACACAAAC
This sequence comes from Anolis sagrei, assembly GCF_037176765.1. Lineage (NCBI taxonomy): Eukaryota > Metazoa > Chordata > Lepidosauria > Squamata > Anolidae > Anolis > Anolis sagrei. Next base: position 197,047,766 of record NC_090021.1, on the reverse strand, counting down.
TTTGGATAGCATAGAGAAGGGTTAACACCCCTGCGGTGTTTGTTTTGCTCTCTTTGCCCTTTTTCAGAAGATTTTACCTCCTTTACTGTCCCCATGATAATTAGAATTTGAAAAAAAATGGCTTGTTGTGGAAACAAGGATTGGTGAGACAACTTCAGTGGAGCTCCCTTTTCCCCATGATTACTCTTTCAGGAATGAATTTCCCAAGGGGTAGATTATCTCACTTCCTGTTGTCTCACCTCTGTTCTTAACATTAAGTCATTTGTAAGTCAGATGTTTGTAACTCTGGGACTACCTGTATATCCATAAATGACCATTTTTATTTAAGGACTTAAACCAAAACTCCTAGCTGCTGTTATTAATTGACGGATGTACTACTCCAGACTTGTGTTCATATGGAACTTTTGCACACATTGTCTTCTCCATTTACTTCATCGGAGAAAACAGATCTGTGTCTGCAAAGGACTGCAGGCCAGATCTGTTTCCTTCATTGAAGTCAGTTGGGTATTTCTGCAGGCACCAGAGCACTGCAAACATATTAGAGCATGAGCTCGGGCAGATCCAACTAGAAAACATCAATTTATGATTTCTTATTAGATCACATGAATGATGCCTATATATGGAGTTTGTTTCCAAAATGTTCCAAATTGGAAAAAGAGCTAAGGATATGAATCCTTTTGCTACAAAATGCAGATTTCCAAGTCCTATAACAAAGTAATTTGACAGATTTTGATAGTTTTAATTTATGCATAATATTCTACTCCTAGCCAACTATGTGTTGCCACCTATAGCTCAAATTTCAATTATTTTTATTTTTATTTATTTTTTTGGATTTAGTATCTTTGAAAACAAACTCAACATGTGGGTAACACAGACAACAAAAAGCTGTCTTCTGGCTTTCCCACTGAATAGCCAAGTCTGAGTTTTTCCTGGTTCAGGTATCACAACTCACAATATATGTACATATATACCTGTTGAAGCTCTACTTTTGCAAAATTACAAATTAATATGTCATCATTTTTAATAATGGCAATGCCCAGTGCTTTGAATGTATCCTTGCTTCTTTAAAGTATAAGATACTACTACTTGTTTGGGTAATTCTACCTTTTTTTGGTAAATGCTCAGCCTAGAAACCAATTAGTTAGTGAGGAGGAAGCCCCTTGTGTGGATGAAACAGCTGTGTGGCATGCACAATCCCTTACAGCAGTGGTTCCCAACCTCTGGTTCTCCAGGTGTTTTGGACTTCAACTCCCAGAAATCCCAGCCCTCTTACCAACTGTTAGGAATTGTAGGAGCTGAGGTCCAAAACACCTGGAGAACCAAAGGTTGGGAACCACTGCCTTACAGCCTGGCACTGTGATAAAAAAATAATTAACAAAATCTGTTTTTAATTATAATTAATAGAGTTACCACTTTCTGAGAAATGTTTAGCAGAATTGTATATATCATATTGAAATACATTTTTGGCTCGTGACTGTAGACTGAAGGAAACAATCTTAACTTCAGTTTATTTATTGGTTTCCATTGGGAAATGCACATTTTCTGCCTGCTCCCAGGGAGGGGACATGGCCCGGCTGTCCATCAGTTCAGATTACAAAGAGCCATGTAACTGTATAAAGCCTTAAGCTTTTTTTAAATTCGTTTTGTTCATGATTTTGGGTCATCTACCTGCTGGGTCAACATCTGCCTCGCAGCCAGGCCCAGAGTTTCTTGGATGTCAGGAAGGAGCTGAGCTTGCTTCCCATTAATTCTCTTGTACTTGACAGCCCTGAGGATTTCTTTCAGACTTATCCTGCTGTCTTCTTTTGGCCATATGTAGCACAATACATGGGAGAGGAAGATGGGATGAACTCCTGTGGCTCGGTTCTTTAAGTGCTGTATTTCCTGCATTGTTACGGTTTTGGTTTTATATCTGTGAACTTACCTCTATGTGCCAAACGGCTTATTGTGACTAAATGGCAAATAACAGTGAATGTGTTTTGTACAAGTTTTGCATGTTATCTTTCCTTTTCACGGTGGCTGTCTAGGTCACACAGATATTGAAGATGATCCAGCTGAGTGCATCATATACTTGATCCGTTAGTTTTGGATGCTAGTCAGCAAGTGTGAAACACAGCGTCGCTGCTGGAGATATTCATTCTTTCTGCCCACTCATGTCGAATGCAAAATTACCCCACACACATCAAAATTAGCTGGATGGGAAGAAAACCACTGGCAGCACGTTCCTAACCAATCTGAAGAGCATATCTTTATTGACCATTTGAGATGGGCAGATTCTAATGGAATAGACTTCTAACTCATCTCCCCAGAATTGAATTTGTTTGGGATTGTGAATTGTCACAATCCAGAGGGCCTTGTCATGACCAGGGAATTCTTCTCACATACAAGGTCATGTAGAGAATGTGGAAAAATCTAAGATGCCTGGTAAACTAAAAGACTACCAAGACCTACAGGGGATTCCATGTTACCACTCTCCTGCTATATCAGTTTATTCTCTTTCTGGGGAAATATTCATAATTGTTTTTTCAATTCAGTATAAAAAATGCATTGTTTGGGGAAAATATATAGTTTGATGCACTCTGAGTAAGATTGACAGTAAACCAGGGATACACAACATTGATTATGTAATATACATTTGACCTTACTATACGTATGCATTATAGCCATTGCATAAAATTATTATTTTTCTAATGGCCATGTATATAGTACATGAGCCAGTGCTGTGTAGTGGTTGGAGCATTACACTCAAATGTTTGAATTCCTGTTTGGCCATGGAAACCCACCAGGTGACCAAGCAAGCCACATTTTCTCAGCCTCAGAGAAAGGCAAATGTACTAAATGAGACCTTGAGGGTGTGAGGCAATTAGAATAACAAAGCACAACTTTGCTATGAACCTTAAACAAATTGCTTTGTTTCACAGTTATAGGTGCATCTTAGTGTGGAAACAGAAGATTTTTTTTTCCTGTGCTAGGAGTGGCTTGAGAAACTGCAAGTTGCTTCTGGTGTGAGAGAATTGGCTGTCGGCAAGGATATTGCCCAGGGGATGACCGGATGTTTGATTTTTTTAAACCATCCTTGTTGGAGGCTTCTCTCATGTCACCACATGGTGATCTGGAGTTGACAGAGGGAGCTCAACCCACCTTCCCCAGATTCGAACCACTGACTTGTCAGTCAGCAGTCCTGCTGGCACAAGGGTTTAACCTACTGCGCCACCGGGGGCTCCAATGGAGAGGATGAAACTAGTGTAAAGTCACATGCATTCTATTCCGTTACTGCAGACACTTAGCATCTTTCGAACTAAATAGTGCAACTTTTAAACCATATTTCAGTATTCAGCAATCCAGATTAAGAAAATATCTGAAGTAGGAGCATACAAATGGCATCAGTCTTTATGTGGAAACTCTCTGCATGATCAGGACCCTGATTTTTCAAGTTTCCAAATAATGCGACCAATCTTATATCTGGCTCTGGCTGTCATTCATATAGTCACTCTCCATCTGAGGGAAAAGGCAGGAGAGGGAACAGGATCAGCAACTTTCCCTCCTCATATTTTCAACTACGCTATTTACAGTCTGAAAAGGGCTCTGAAAATTATATTGATCCATCTCTGTGCCATTTTATCGAATGCAATAGCAAGGGGAAAAGAAGGTGCTGAACAGTTAAACCAGGAAGGGCAAAGGTTATCTAGAGCTGGCCTGGAAGCCAGACCTTATACAGTATATACTCCTCAGGTGGAAATTATAGGGCCTGAGTCTTTGGGGAAAACTTTTCACTTACTGGTTTAATATCTAACACCTTACGCCATCATTGGTATTCTATTGCTTGCATTTTCTTCCAGTGGACAAAAGTCTCAATGAAATGTATCTGGAGTTCAGTTCATGAAAACACGTGTATAGCGTTCTATGAGCTTTTTACCAGAAATTGAATAATGCATAAATAATGAAAAAGGAGTTGTATCCCCAAGAGCCCGTGTCTTGTCATGAAACCAACCCACTCCTGTTCTTATTTTATTGTTTTACCTGGTGCAAGAGCTGTTCAGAATCAAAACCATTCATATGTGGAGCACTGTTATTAATCCACATATGCAACACAAAACTTTTGTAGGAATTACGGAGTTTATGTTGAGTGATAAAACAAACTCTATCAACACTGACCATTAAAACACAGAGACTTGTGATCTTGAAAAAACCCTCTTCAAATAATACCTACTGTTGTAAGATTTACAATACTTGCCTTAGACCCCTTCTCCATTTTATACCCTCTGATGTAAAATTCATCAGAAACTTTGTGGTCCAGAATGCTTCTCATTAATGATACATATTTACTGTGGATGAGTAGATTATCTAATAGTTTTCCCAGTCAATTGTTCTTTGGGAATGGGAATAATTGAAAAGAATGATTCAAAATTGGTGCAGACTCTAATAATTACAGTGATATGTAATCATGAAACAACTATAATAATTTCAGCCAACAACTTTCAGGGCAAATGCACAGACTTCCCTGTTATGAGTCCTATACAAAACTGTTCTTACTCAGTTGTGTACTCAATCATATTCTGAGCAGGACGGTCACAGGCATCAGTCCCTACAGAATTCAAATTTTAGAGGTTGTTGTCCATTTCTATTCCTTCAACATTTTTTTCTTCCTCCTTCCTGTCCAAGAAACCTATGAGACAAGAATGTTAACAAAATATACACAGAAATGCTAATTGCCATTATACTGTCCATGTGTTGATTCAATTTCTTTTATCTGCAACCTCACACAAACCAAAATGTCGACAATAAAAATCTTAACCTGATCCTTATGGTGTAATCTTTATTTTAACTATATCCTTCTGTATTTATGTTTTCCGTATTTATGATGAATGACATGTAATTTGATGTATTTATTGTGGCTTATTTCTGCAATGTATATATTAAAAATAAGCATTTATAAGTCTTAAAATTAGGTTATTTTTTTTCTTAGTGGCACTCGTATTATGCTGTATTTTTACTATATATTGTACAATATATATTTATTGTCCATTTGTTTGCAACAAAGTAAATCAGGTTTCTACGTTAAACTGATTATTGTCTCTTTTGTACTGTACTGTGTATGTGTGAAGTACTTAAAATATTCATGTCTTTTTTGTTCATATAAGAACAACTACTTTCACGTCTGGAAAACTAACTAGGATTTTTCAAAAGTGACATCCACCATGTCACTTTGAATTATTTAGACCAGTGGTTCTCATCCTTCCTAATGCCATGACTCTTAATACAGTTCCTCACGTTGTGGTGACCCTCAACCATAAAATTATTTTCGTTGCTACTTCATAACTGTAATTTTGCTACTGTTATGAATCGTAATGTAAATATCTGATATGCAGGATATATTTTCATTCACCGGACCAAATATGGCACAAATATCCGATACACCCAAATTTGAGTGCTGGTGGTGGTGGTGGTGGGGGAGGGGATTGATTTTGTCATTTGGGAATTGTAGTTGCTGGGATTTATAGTTCACCTACAGTCAAAGAGCACTTTCCCCCCCTACCTTGAAGGGATGCAAGTCTCTCTCCAGCCTCACACACTCTTCCTCAAATTGTAATGTAAAATATCTAATGTGTGGGATGTATTTTCATTGTCACTTCTCTTTTCCCCTGGGATTCTCCCTGGGACATATTTTCTCCCTGGAACGTCACCCCCTCCCTCCAGAGAAGAAGCTTCTGGGAAAGAAAGGGGTGGAAAAAAGTTAATGGTGTCTTGGTTCCTAAGAGCACTGGAAATATGTTTTCCAATGATCTTAGGCGACCCGTGAAATGTTCATTTGTCCCCCAAATGGGTCATGACCCACAGGTTGAGAACCACTGATTTAGACCCGTGAACAAAATTATAATAGCAGGGGTGGGCTAGAATTAGGCTGTTATGAATTGTGGGAGTTGAACTCCAAAACACCTGGAGGACCAAAGTTTGCCCAGGTCTGACCTAGATTTTCAGATACTGAGCCAAAAGCCTATCTAACAATTTGGTGAACTTGCAGGGTACTGCAGCCAGACTGAAGGACTGCACATGATACTGGTAGTACTTAGTGTTGTAAGACATTTAAAGCATTTTTTCAATGGTTCTTTCAGACTAGAATATGGTGCTGTGCTTCCAGCAGATCCAGAAGTGAAACAAAAACCACAGCTTCCAAAGGGACTTTTACTAAACAACACAATGTATCCATTTTATGTGTTTCTTGCTCATGCATTTGTTGAGAAATTTATATGGCTCTGAGACTTCATGTTGAGTAGTAGGGTAGAAACAAATGGAATTGACAATTTATAAAACGAATTCCTGTTCCAATTCTTTCAGGGCCCTTCTACACAGCCATATAGCCCAGAATTTTAAGGCAGAAAATCCCACAATATATGCCTTGAACTGGTTTATCTGAGTCCACACTGCCATATGTTCCAGTCCAAAGCAGATGTGGGATTTTATTCAGCTGTGTGGAAGGGGCCTCAGTCTTGTTCTTTGGAGGGAAAATGGAAAGAGAGAATTGGAGCAGAACAAGGGATTGTGTTTTTAATCCCTCAATACTTTCCCTTTGAGAGGTGGGGGCTTTTTAACAACAGCACTCCAATTTTTTTGTTTTAGTATTTATTTCCTTTTTTCACCTGCTTGTTGAAGCCATAGATTTAATAGATTCACCCCCGGGGAAGCCAAGTCATTAAAACAATATAGAAGAAAGATCGGGATCTTTTAACCCTAAAATTGCAGTATAAACGAAGCATTGATGCTGGAGTCCTTGGTGCTCTGCAAACTCTGAAATAAGCTGCCATCTTGATAAGCCCATAGTAGTTTCCTGCACATTCCTTGGCAAGAAGTGCTCCTCTCTTTCCTTTCATATTCAAAATTCCTAATCATATGCCTTCAAGCGTAGTTACAATAAGGTTATTTTGGTACAGAGCTAATTTTTTCTTGCATCTCTATCCATCATATCTCCTCACTCATCTGAACGTTGTTATGCAATACTAAGGTGCTAGGAAGCCATTTTCAGATATAGTTGGATATGATCTGCCCTCTGCTGGTTGAATAGAAATTTCAAATAAAGTTAAACATGAACAATAGTATAGTTGATACTACTGCCTAAAATTAGCCAGTTAAGTTACAGACTAATATTTTCTTGTCATACTATACAAGGATCATCTTGCATTTTACTCAGTTTCAGTGCATTTGAAGCAGAAATTATTAAACCCAATAAATTATCTGAGGTATCTTTTTCTGAACAATATTATGGCCAACATCCTGGATCAGGAGGCATAACTATGAAGTCTCTCATACAATTACACCAAGCCCATATTTTCTTGCAGCACCCAGTTCCCTTTCTGTACCAATGGGGATCAAGCTACCATCCTATGATTGGAGAAAAGGTGACAGGCACCTGCAAGGACTATGGGAATCCTCATCTCTCATCTCTGCCCCCTCCACTGGTCAGGAAATGGCCATATTGGGGAGGCTTACCTGAGAAAAGGTAGTTTAGTGGGGAGTTTGTCATTGCGTCAATGATAACGAATTCTGCAATGACAAAATACCTTTTTTATAAGATGAGTTTTAGGGGATGTGGAGTAATTTACTTCTCATTTGTTACAAACCTATGTGTAGATCTACTTATTTACTTGCAAGGATTAAAGAAATGTAACAGACTTTTTAGGGTGCAATCTATCAGATTTTGAAGCAGCAAAATTCACACTGAATACATACATGAACCCAAAAGCCCACATCTCAGAAAGGGAACATATAAGGTTTTTTTTTAATGGGACTGACTCACCAAAAAGCATCTAAGTAAAATAACATAAGTCATTGTTAATGTACTAATGCGAGTAACTGAGGCAGCAGAATCGGCCTACTTCCTATTTCCCACTTCCTTCCTGAATGCATAACAACTAGGGGTGGTGGTCATGGACACCCCTTCATCATCTCAATGATTGAACTGCTATCCTGGGATGCAAGCAGAAGAAGGAACTAACTGCAAAACTTGGTTAAGCATCTTGTGATGCTGCTGCTTCGTTCATGGAACATTAGCATGCAATTATAATACAACCTGGTAGCATAGAGGTTCACATAAATGAAATCCTAGTTTTGAATTTATCATTAGACCCATATTGCAGGAGGCATATGAGGGATTATGGATTCTGTCAGCCTATAAAGTACAATGTCCTTGCAAACATTTTGTTGTAGCCAATTAAGTCTTGCAACAAACTTTTATTATAGTCTATTGTTATTTCAATTTTCTGATGTTTGTGCTTTTTATGTAGTGTATATGTGGGACTATAAAAAAATTGCAACTTTGTGGCAAATAATACAATAGAGATAGGATGAATACATGTGGAATCAGGGGACATCTACCATATTCCAGAGACCAAGCGTATTTGTTGAGAAATTACAGAGAAGCAAAGCTAGTACACATTTTCTCAACAGCTCAATAGACATGATATAATATATCTAGCAGTGACTGAGAATTTTATTCTTTAATACTGTAGTTACTTGGGTTTGCCACCTCTCTCCTTCGTTGTTTGTTTATAAACTATCCCCTACTCAAAAGAGATTTTGCTGCTATTCATGATGCCCACTACTTTTTTTGCATTACTGCTGTCAAATTCCAACTCTGAGGCTTATCCTCCTAAATTGGAAGTGACACTAAGGCCTCATCTACATGGTAGGCTTGTGCACAGATTTGGAGTGGTCGGTTCCTTTCGGCCAATCCGGCTTGTCTGTAACGGTAAGGGCTCAGCCGTCGCGGATTTTCATCCGTTACAGGATCACATGGCAGCCAATCACAGCTCTTCCTCCCCTATTCGGTACCACGCGGTGTGGAGAGGCTGCCACATGCTGCTTTCATGGGGTTTCCCTGTGAGCTCTGCCTGTTGGGCCAATCAGAATAGAAGAATGCCATGACATGTCTTATGAAAGCAGTCTCTAAGGAAAGAGTTCCTTAACCCCATTCGTCAAACCCGGACTCCCTTGAAAGGAAGATAGGAAAGGGTCCCAGGAAGGATTCTTCCTTAACTCAGTTCTTCAAATCCAGACTCCCCTGAAAGGAAGATAGGAAATGGTCCGAGGAGGGGTGCTTCCTTAATCCTGTTCTTTAAACCCATACTCCCTTGAAAGAAAGAAAAGAAAGAGTCCCAAGAAGGATGCTTCCTTAACTCTCTCACTCGAACCCAGGCTCCCTTGAAAGAAAGAACGGAAAAGATTCCAGGAACAGAAAGGGGAGCCTCGTAAGTTCCCCATTCCCACCAATGGGCCGAATCTTCCTGGATCTTTTGGCTGCAGACTAGAAACACCTGTTCACAACCCGCCTGTTTTCAGAAGGTGCGTGAAAACGGATTGGTGGGTCTCCTGAAATTTGGCCAGCAGAAACAGTTCACGGTTCAGCTGAAATACACAAACCTACTACAAGGGTCAGTAAACCTCTAGGAATGAAAATTTACTCCTGAAAGAATTATCATGGGGAAAAAGTCTCCACTGAAGCTTTATCTCCAATTTTTGTTCCCACGACAAGCCATTTTTCTTTTCAAAATCCAATTATCACAGGAACAGAGAGTGAAGTCTTCTGAACAGGGGCAAAGACAGCAGAACAAACACCAAAAGGGTGTTAACCCTTCGCTATCTATCCAAAGTGCCTGTAAATTGAATAATAGCACAATAAATGATACCAAATAGCGAGCCTGCAGAACAGCAATGATATATGTGGAGCAATAGAGTAGCAAAGGGCTAATACCAAGAATATATTTTCCATTCATCAAGTTCCAAGAAAAACCCACGGTTCCAAAGGAGCTGAAATATTTAATACTGCATTCAACTGTCTATGCGAACATCTACAACAAAGAGTGAGATGTAAGGCAACTCATCACAGTTAAAAAATATAATGACACAAATAAGACACTGTACTGTACAACTTTTATAGAAGAAAAAAAATCTAATCTTTATTGACAAGTTTTCCCAAAGTTATTAACAGGCATATATGCATATAAAGCCCTTAGAAATCATCCCCAAACCAAGGGAATTCCAACATCTTAAAGATATTTTTAATTTAAAAAATTATACTGGAAATATAATTTCCAATATTATGTAAACATTTTCCAACATTTGAGAAGTCTATGAATTCTTTGGATTTGTTGCTAGCTAAAAATGCTTTAAAATGCTTTACAAATTAGCTGGTTTCCATAATTTAAATTAAATCTGTAAAAGTTTGAAGATGATGATGTTACTATTGATAAATATCTATTTATCAGTAGCAGATTTTACATGTTTTGGCCAAAAATCCATTTTTGGAAGAGATTTGAGGGATCACATGGTACCATACTAGGATGTTCCCTGTTTCCTGTAAGACACATGTTTAGTGCTGTGTTGTATAACAACTGGTCCTAGAAGATGAGAAAAAAAAATGTTAATTTTACTTCTCTTCTAAAATGATCGAAGTTAAATTGAAAACTTCCACATGTTTATCCCTACTATAATACTGTGAAGCAAGTGGTAAGAGACCTATATAATTGCATGAGAATTTGAAAACAAATCCTTCCAGTTCCAGTTGTATATATTATCCAGGATACTTCACTAATCATCTACTTTTGCCTAATGCAGTACTAAAAGATGCATAAATCTTTTCTTATTTGGACGTAATGCCTGTAGTTCCAAATATGTTTAATTACATTTCAAACAGACTGTTTCCTTGTAACATAAATAATTTAAAGGGGGTTCAGTGATACCTGGAGACATGGATCAATGGGAGGAGGAATCATACAGCATTCCAGATACCCTCAATCCTTCCATATGTTGGACAGTGAGACTAGTTACTATGAAGATACATTCTGGGATGGCTGAAATTGTAATCCACTTATGTGGGGTTCCTTCCCGTTAGCCCAACAGAAGTTGATTACCTGTATTTACTCGAGTATAATGCTCCATTGAATGTAATGTGCACCTCAAATTTGAAGGTGCGTATTGCAAAAAAATGGGTCTGCCCTGAAATGTAATGAACCCAACACCGTTGGCATAACACATAAGGGAGGCAGGTAGTATAAATGAGGCCATTTAGGAAGTCATGCTGCTCCATCAGGCTGAGGTGGACAAACTCACCAGCCTTGCACGATCCCCAACTGGCCTCATTCATGAGTATTTCAAAACCAAGGAGGTGGAGATTTGAAAGCTTCATGAATGAGGCCAGTCAGAAGCTGCATGGGGCTGAGCTTTGGGGGAGGGTGGTTGAGAAACCCTGATGGCCACTCGGGAGGCAGGATACAAGGCTAAGCAGCAGGAATGAGTGGGTCATCAGTCAAGTACTTCTTCTATGAGTGCCATGTAGCTCTGAAGCTGTCACCACCATCGGGAACAGCTTCTTCACATTTCTTCACCTCCCTATTTGGCCTCTGGGGTTTCGAGTTCCTCTGGGCCTTTTCAAGCAGGTGGGTTTATGTGCATGATTCTAGCACGCCATCAAGTCTAATACGCACCTCAATTTTGCCCAAAAAGATGAGGATTAGACTCGAGTAAATATGGTACGTTTCCTTGTCATCCCGAGAATGCAACTCCCAACATTGTCACCAACCAATATTGTTGGCTAGGGCTTGCTGGGATTTGGAGGGTCACATGATTCCCTCCCTAATGTAAAGTAATATAATTAGGAAAGTAAAGGGTCAATAAAAGTAAGATGGGAAATGGAGGACTACCATTTCTTCCAGGAAGTTTTGCAAGGGGGAGCTAACAAGGCAAAATATTTGAAAGCTTAACTTGAGCAACAAAAGCAAAACATCACCCCACATTTTGTTATTTTAGGAAATGGTAGAGAATAGCTGGAGGTACTTCGCAATGAAGTGAAGCAGAATGGTAAATATTTCTGAATCCACTTTTTCCAGAAAAATACAGTAATTCCCTTTCTGCTATAAATTATATTGACATGAAGAATTCTCAGGAACATCCAAGGGTGATTTTGTATGTGGTATGACTTGAGTTCCATAACAAAAACAAATGACTGCCTCAGTAATTTTAAACCTGCATATCTTTTGCACATGCCTCTGGCTGGTGGGCCTAGTAAAAAGAAATAAAGACACTCACCAACAAAGTTTCTGTAACTCTGATATTTGCCCATCTCTGAATTCATTAACTTCTAGTTACAGATATCAGCACATTCGGTTTGGGCAGACAGAACTGTTTTAAAAACGTACCTCTCTGATCTCCCATTTTTCTTCTTTAGGAGTCCTGCTTTTGTTTCCTTTATAACCGCACTCGTTAAGTTGTACAGCTCCTTGAGAAGCATGTAGGCATAACTCCTTCTGGATGTTGTGTCTAATTTCATGGCGTGCAGTATATTCGAAGTACTATGCAAATAAATGTAATAAAATAATTACCTAAACACTATGCATATTAATTTTGGTCTCCAGATACCAGATTCAGGTTTAGATACCTGAATGATGTTTCACAAATGGAATATTCATAAGTTTGCCACATATTGCTAAAATAATTATGGCACCTGGTAAATATAACAGAATACAAGACAGGCCATTTAAGATGGACATAGATATTGAAAATGTACAATTTGTTTCATTTCATCCCAATACATAAAACAGAGGAAGTGGGTTGAGAGAATAACGGGGTGAAAAATGTGTGTGATGACTAAAATTCTGAAAGTAATATATTTATCATCTACAGCAGTGGTTCTCAGCCTGTGGGTCCCCAGATGTTTTGGCCTTCAACTCCCAGAAATCCTAACAACTGGAAACTGGCTGGGATTTCTGGGAGTTGTAGACCAAAACATCTGGAGACCTACAGGATGAGAACCACTGATCTACACTTTTTGAAGAATACAGTATAACAAAGCTACATAGTAATTCTGAATAAAAAGATGTAATCAAAACAAAAATTAAGTACTTTTAAGGCCCGGTGATTTCAAAGTTGGCATTTGCTTTTTGCCATTGAAATTAATGAATTCTTAAATGCTTAATGTTTGATGCAACATACTCAAGATGTCTATAAATTATAAGAAATAAAACTAGGTAGCTTAATGTCATAGATCAGCAAGCCATTAATGCACAGTGAAATGTAACATGATAAGGATACTAGAACAGCACTATGGTAAATACAGCTATACTTTTGTCAGATTGATGCATTTTTGTACAATACAATACTATTGATGTCTTACTTTGAAACTAAAGAGAAATACAGATTGTGCATTCTCTATCTGGAATTCCGAAATCCAAAATGCTCCAAAATCTAATTTATCTACATGAATGGCTGAGATAGTGACACCTTTGCTTTCTGAGGGCTCAATGTACAGAAATTTTTGTCTCATGCACAAAATTATTAAATATACTGTATAAAATTATCTTTAGGCTATGTGTATATGGTGTATACAACACATACATGATAATTTTATGTTTAGACTTAAATCCTACCCAAGACATCTCATTATGAACATATATGCAAATGCAGGTCTTCCAAAATCCAAAACATTACTACTCCCAAGCATTTCGGATAAGGGATACTCAGCCTGTACCAGTAAACAGGAGAATATTCTTTATGTTAGCCAGTTGCTAGGTATAGTACAGAATTATTACCCTATAAATGGATTTATTATTTTATCTTTGGTGGGACAAATGACATCAAAACTATTTAGCAGGGCTTAGAAAAGTGTGGTCCATGGACTACATCCAGCTTACCACATCTCAGTTTAAAATCTTGTTTCTCACCTACAAATGTTTTCAGCCCCTCTTTTCACCCCTTTCATTTACTCTAGTCTCCGTTTAAAATCTTGCTATTCACCCACAAAACTCTGAACCCCTCATTCCATCCTGGCTCAAAGTTAATGACTGTCTGGATGTATTTTTTATTTTTTTCTTTCTTAAAAGTAAAGCCCCAAAGTAGTTCCAGATGTCTGAATGTGGTTTCAGGCCCCAATACAGTTGCCCATCTGTGCTATATAGCATGCTGAAGCTATTTCTGCTTTTTGTGCTTATGTGAGAAAAAATAGCACATCCTATGTACCATTGCAGTTATTCTAACGTAACCAAATGTATGACAAGCTGCATATTTAGAGCTAGAAATTTTAGAAGATGCTGGTGTGTTCTGAACAACTCCCACCTTGTCTGTCATTCAAAGACTTTTCATCAGACACTTAGCTATCTAGGAATACATATACTGTGGTTTCAAAATGGTAGCTAGTTTTTAGTAACTTTGATCTCTCAGCATGGGGCTTTTAAAAAGACGGGGTGGATGACTCAGGACAGGTTGCTCAGTCACTCACTCGCATTTTCCTTGACAGTATAGTGAAAGCAAAGGTAAAAGTAGTAGTAGGAGGAGGAGGAGAGAAAGAGAGAGAGTCAAAATTATTAAGCTTACAAGGCAGAAATGAAGAGTGTTCCTTAGACAAGGGCCAGACAAAAAGCTGAAGAAGAGACGAAGAGTGCTTGGCAGAGACAATCAGGAAGCTAGCATAAATACAAGCAAGATGTAACATTAGAGACACCATTCAAGTTATTTGCACATGGTTACAAATGTGGAGTCAGGAAGAACTGGACTGAAATCAATACTTTGAGATCCACAGCAATTTTGAACTAACAGAGATAACCTGACTTTATTCTGGATAAGTTAATAACATGAAATAGAATGTATGTAAAGCATAGACCAAAAAAGCAACATGAAGAGAACACCAGACTACCCAAAAATAGTTAGATAGATTATTTTAACTCCCATCCATACAAATGGCTCCAGGTTTGTCGTTGTATTCACTGTGCTGAGGCAGAAAACAGACTGTTCTAGTTGGCAAGTACCAAATGCAGCTGCTCCCTGCCATTTTTATTCCCCCCACAATGCCCCTGGTCACTTTTGTTGCTACACAGTGATGCTACTGCCAGGGCTCAGGGACACTGAGGAAGAAACAAAATTTGTATTTGCAGCTGCCCGTGCTCAAGCTATACGTAAAAGAAAAACAGTGGCCATATGGAGATGAGAAGAGCACCAGATCTGGGTGGATGCAGCTGGTATTTTTGGACCTGTGACAGCCTGCCTTGGGTATGGAGCTGCCCATCCATTTCTGTTCTGAGTCTCTTGTGACAACACATATATAGTGTTTGCATATTTAACACTGTTCAACAGTTAATACACTGATATTCTGTTTTACTAGCATTATTGAGTTATCATACCATATTTGATATCCAATTACTACATGTGGCAGTTTTGTTCATATAAACAATATGTGAGAAATAGTAAAACAAAAAAATAGAGGACAAGGAAAGCTTATATACAAACTAGTAAGAAATCTAAACTCCTTTATAACTTGTTTGTGGTGTTTCACAGATGCTAAAGAGCATCCTAAACTGTTAACAAACTGTTGTTTGAAAGGCCTATGTTGCCTAAGGTTACAGTAAAAGCTTGATATCAGCAAAAAAATATATATTGCTAATATTTTACTCATGGGATCCTGATAAAGTTTGAAAGCCTACTTCAAATCCGATGTCGAGGACCTGCTCTAGGATATATGTGATGGAATTTTCTTCATTATTTATTTATTTATTTCGGGCTTTTATAACCTGACCTATCTCAATCTCCGCAGAGGGACTCAGGACAGCTAACAAATTGGCACCCTATGGCGCCCACATCAAAACATAAATACACAATTTAACGGCAATATAATAATAATACAAACAGTATAAGCAGTAAAAAATAATATAAAACAGTATAAAAACAACAATCAATAAGTCAGCGGTCATTGGTTTAAATAATCGTCCAAGGGCAGTCCCTCAGTTCTATATAAGTCAACATGTTTGCAAGTCAGCCTAATCTATAAAGGCCTGATCCCATGGCCAGGATTTTACTTGTTTCCGGAAGGTCAAAAGGGATGCAGCAGATCTAATTTCACTCGGGAGGGTGTTCCACAGCCAGGGGGCCACCACAGAAAAGGCCCTGTCCCTTGTCCCCGCCAGACGCGATTGCGACAATGGGGGAACAACAAGCAGCCCAAAAGTAGTTCCAGAAGGCTTCCCAGCCCCGCAAAGCCCATGGTAGTGGGGATGGAAGATAGAAAATGAAGGCCTCCCATTGGATTCTAGGCTTTGCCTAAAAATGCACTGTTATTAGGACTTATCTGTACCAGCTATTAAAAACAAAATATATGGCATTTACCTGGTTTCCTCCAAGCCCATGACAAGCATACATAATTAATGGTTTGCCACCCTGATTATTTTCACCGACATCCAGACATGCTCTTCTTCCAACATTTTTTAGCTAAGTAAAACAATTTAAATGGACATGTGTGAGTGTGGAATAGCATCATCAAATACTATACACTTAGGAAAATCTACTTTTTAAAAGGAAAGCATACTCACAAATCCAGATAATGAAGGATTCAAGTCTGGTACATATGCTTCAGGATAAACATTGTTAAGATACCATTTGAAGTCTTTACATTGCAAGTGTTGTTTTAACTCATGCCTTTTTGAGAGGTCACCAAATGTTTTCTGTTGAAAGAATAAATTTTACAAGACAAACTGAAATAATAGATCATATGAACATTACATTTGAGTGAAAGCAGAAACTGGGGTATTTGTAATTAAAAGTTGGTGAACAACCTGTTAATATCTAAAATTGATTTTGAAGACCACTACTTTTCCATGTTGGCTTGTTTTCTGTATAGTTAACTTCTGCAGATGTCAAAATGGAGGCCGTTTAAAGGACACAACTATGTCCTTCTACAATGTTACGGTTCTTGTCATCATGTTCATCCCTTGAAAAAAATATATTTGTCTCATTTCTTGATCAAATACGAGTTTTCTGCAAGAGACCTCCTTTAGCAATACTCATTGTGATGCTGTAATATATAGAACAGCCACCATGCTAATAATACATTTTTCACCAAACATTTTGTTGCTATTTTTGAGAAAAAAAGGAACAATTTGAAGACCTGAACAGAAATCAGGAAACTGCTGCAGTTTATATAGTGGCACAAAAACAACAGCATTAGATCTTGCAATGGAGGCAACAGGGGTTCTATTCTATGACTGATGTTTCTAACAAGAAATGTATCTCATTTAACCATAGGGAAATATCCCATACTAATCTAGCCTCGCTAGATTAAACAAATCCATTTTAGTAACGACCATTATGAAGAACAATTTTAATATAATGCCTACTAGTTTTATGCATCACACAAAGGATATCCAATAACTGTTGCTTGATAAAAAGTGCTGATAGCATAGCTAGCTGCAGTAAGAAAATTATGGCACTTCACAAAACAGTTTATAAGTGTTCAACCTTTTTATTTTTGTCTTCCAATTGCTACACAAAGAATCTTATTTTCTGTGCAAAAGATAAAATTTTTTAGCAAGAGATCTACTTTTGTAAACCTCCTTTCTTTTTCTTTTTTATTAGTGGTGGCCTCTTGTTTCAAATCATATTCTAATGTTAGTGAAAGTAATCAAAAGGTAGTATAGTATGCACTAATGTTTAACCATGAACGCATATCATGTTCTTCCTAGTGTATCATAAAGAACAATAAGTTGAATACAAAGATGACCTATAAATATGCTGAATATTTAGGGATCTTTTTTGCCCACTAGAAGGGCTGTTAAATATCATGCACTGATGTACTGTGCAACGTGGAGAAAAACTAAATCCCTAGCAGCTATTTGAGCTAACTATGAAAGGTCTGCATGAATAATAATGATGGCACTTTTTCTGCCTTTTTCCTTTACTCATTTTGTTGTTGGATCTAGCTCACATTAGCCAAAATTACAAGTTATTTTCTAAGGGCTTAGTTAGGCATCTCTTCCTAAATGGAAAATAATACCCTGCTTAATCAAGGACATCCAAGTCTGTAAGCTAGGTTGGTGACACATCTACTTAAATATTTTTTGCAGCTTTTAACCAATTTTGCTGGTTAATTTTGTTATTAACAATAGTCAAAAAATAATGTATTCACTTGCATCTGTAAACTATTCAGGTATATTTCCATCTCAGAAAATTTTCCACAAAATCTACTGAAGTGTTGGTGAACTGTCAAATACTTTTAACAGTATCTTAGTTAGGTTTTAATTATTTACCATTGCTTAGCCATTCTGAATAAAAGAATATTTTCCCACGTGCTTCTTCAATCAGCGTCTGTGGCTACTTCTTGGACTCAACGTTTCATATCAGTTTTCCTGAATGTCTTATTCCAAGCAGGAGTTTATCTTCAGAATGAACTGTTGACAGGAGGGGGTGTCTAAATACTACCTGTGCAGCTGCCATTTTGATACACTACTGGTAAATAATACTTGCAACATTTTAACCATACTTAAATGTTTATAATATTTCAAACATGTTGCAGTAAAGGAACAGCTAAGTTGACTACCTTGTTTACAACTCACAATACCTTCCCCTGGGGAAGAAACCCTTGTAATCCACTATGGCACAACACTGCCTGTTTTGCCGCCAATTAAGGAGTAGCAGCAGCAGCAAAATGGAAAGAGAACAGTGTAGAGGTGGAGGAAGTAACAGAACCTCCCACCTCAAGCATTGTGATGTCCTGATCTGGTCCTGGTAAGGGATGTGACAGGATGATCCTAACTCATCTTTGTAGTTACAAGGTTGGGAGGGAAGTCTCATCATTTGAAATACTTCTCAGAGGGTGCAGCACACTCACTATGGCAAACAAAAATGTGTAAGCCTGACTTTAGCATTGTTTGACATAGCAAGGAAACATCTGTCAAGACTTAGCATCAAACAGCCTTACAAAAATGGTATTATAAGCTAGCTGGGCCCTGAATAGAAGCACTCCTACTATAATTTTTTTGTTTTGGGTTCCATCCTAGCCTTTTTTTTAAAAAAAAAAAAACATTCACAAACTGATATACTTTAAGCATCATATCCATTTCTTAAAATGTGAAAACTCTATTATGATATCAATGCAGACCCACAATAAACTGTAGCATTGAACTTCCTGTATGGTGATAACTCAGAAACAGTTCTAATAATCGCTATTAATCAGGAGCTCCACTGACTTAAGAGTCCAGAAATCGATGGTGACAACTCTACTTCTTCCTTATTGCTTTCTTTATCTAAAGAAAACCCTGTGGTTCAAAAAATGCTATTTGAGTAGGAAAGGGGTATCCCATTCTCAGCCAAAGACAAGAGTACATATTGAATATCAGTGATAAATTTGGAGGTTGGACAGCTGAACACAACTCTTGCACAAAATCAAGGAACTTTGGTTAGTGTACTCACTCACTGCCTTCCTCAGTAACTAGATTTCCACCCTCCTATCCAGATGCATATCTAAAATGGACATATTGACCTGGAACAGTTTAGAGGTAGTGAATACCCAGGCCTCTTGTCTCTACATGCTACTTTGGGCAAGATCTTACATGTTTACTAGCATATTGTCAGTTAGTCCTCTTAGGTGTCCCAGAACAGAAAGATTTAAAAGAAAAGTATTGCAATGAAAATAGATTCTCTCTGAAGTGCCTTTTAACTTTGACTACAGATAATCATATGCAGTTCTTGAGAAAGACTCCTTAACTTCTATCAGAAAAGGATGAATACAGCCAAAGTTGTATAGAATTAACTGAAAACTTAAATTTGGCATGGAGAGATCATTCAATATACTGCAAAGCAAACTGGATAGAATGCTTTTTATTTTTATATATTTTCACAATAAATTCTCAATTTCACAATAAATGTTTGCTCACCAAGAACTTCAATGCAGCAACTGATTTCTACTACCACCACCATCGCCACCTACTTGTTTAACAATTTTTGCTGCTTCTGTGTTTCTCCGGTAAAATATGCTTTTATATTCATCCATCCAGACTTCTGCAAGGCGAACCTGATTACGTGTAATGACCTGAGTTCCTTTTGGAAATGTATGAGGGCTCTTACTACGAAATACATGACCAACAACCGAGCAAGGTATGATTTCCAACTGACCCCCACACTGCCATACCTGAAAAATAACAAATCTATTAGCTTACATTGCACAGAAGCAGGCAACAGTGCTACAGGAGCGAATTTGCTGTGAATGTATTTTGCAAATCCAAACCCATAACAACAACAACAACAACAACAACAAGCTTTATTTATACCTCACCTCCTCTCCCCGAAAGGACTCTGGGCAGCTTACAACAATCAACAGATACAGAAAATAATATAGCAATAGAGCACAGACAGCAATAAACAATTATGACTTCATATAATTTAAATAATATAATAATATAAACATTAATAAAGAATACTTTTAAAGCTATTTGCCCTCTAAAAACAATATAAATTTAAACACCATTTGAAATCAATCAATTCTGGCCGATAGTTAGGTAATACTCTAGCCATTATCAAAAGCTTGTTAAATAGCCAGGTTTTTAACGCCTTACTGAAGATTAAGAGAGTATTTGCTTGTCTTATTTCGTTGGGGGAGCATATCAGATTCAGGGGGCTAATACCAAGAAGCCCTTCTTCCTTGTCCCCACCAACCTCACTTGTGAGTGGGGTGGGATCAAGAGGAGGGCCTCCCCAGCTGATCTTAAGGTCCAGGCAAGTTCATAATGCACTACGACTGAAATAATACTACTTATCACAAACAAAATATATTTATTTAATAATGTAGTCAAATGCTGACCAAGTCCTAGACAGCATATCTACCAGTACAATATTTCATCTTCTCAGCTCATCATTAGCATGAGGTAAATTCATCTGTCCCCTTATAACTGCAAAGTGAAGCTGCTGAAGGTTTTGTCTCAAAACTTACTCGGAAAGACATTTCTATGTTTTCTCCTCCCCATATTTCCATTTCTTCATCATAGCTCCCAATATTATAAAAGTAGTCCTTTGATATTGAAAAAAGCCCTCCTGCAAAAGTAGGTGTTCTGCAAATAAATAAATAAAACAGAACAAAACAGTCATTTATAAACTAGCAACTTTTAAAACTCCAAAGCCTGTCTTTCTTTTATCGATCTGAAACAAATGATCCAGTGACATGGGGTATAGTATAATCACTACAACAACCTATGTCCCAGTCAGAAAGGAATATGACTCAACAGATAAATCGATCCATAAAAGGTTTCTCATTTGGTCTTACCAAAAAACTATTATCAGAGCAAAATATTATTAGGTTTCAAAACCAGAACACAAAAATGGTCAAATATTACTATAGTAAAAAAAACAAAAAAACTTGCGCAAAACATTGAACTAATCTAAAAAAAGACTATTATGTCATTATTTTTATAAGACACTACAAATTAGATACATAAATATGTTTTAAGGTATCAAGAAACGATATCTAAATAGCAGTCTGCAATATAAACAGATGTCCTAAAAACAAAATGCTACAATTAATGGTCATTACAAAAAGCAGTCTGTAAGGGTAGCAAGCTTTTTTTTCAGATTCTGTGTCAAAAGTGTGATGCTGATATTGTTTTTACATTTTTATTTAATAGTCTTAGCTGATCCAGCTGTATGAAAAGGAAATGTGAAACTTGCATACAATGTGAGAGGCACAAAGCGTATAAATGAAATGAAAAAACAATTTTTTAAAAAATGTCTTTTATATTATTATTTATTTATTGTTAGAAATGAATGGGAAATTGTGATTAGCAAACACATTTCTAATAAAACAATTTGTAAAAGAAAAGAAGTATTATTACTTACTTAATGGGATAGGTTTCATCTTTTCTTCTTTGACTTTCATGCTCAGGAAGAGCTTCCC
Source organism: Anolis sagrei (assembly GCF_037176765.1). Classification (NCBI taxonomy): domain Eukaryota; kingdom Metazoa; phylum Chordata; class Lepidosauria; order Squamata; family Anolidae; genus Anolis; species Anolis sagrei. The sequence continues at coordinate 197,026,075 of NC_090021.1, read as the reverse complement.
ATCCAAAGGATAAACTCCAGTCAAAATTTCCCCTGTTGTGACTTTGACCATAAGGCGAAGGTTTAGAAAATTCAAATGTATTAAGATCTATTGATGAAATATCAGGGCTTACGACATAAGTATTGTTTTCAGCTATTCTAGCCAACAAAGGCTCTAACCAACCATAAAAGCATTCACCTAGAATTGGAAGAAGATTCATGATTTCAATATTGGATTTTTCCACTTTCATAAAAATAAATTTAAACCACATATTTCAACCCCTCATTCATCTGTTCTGTCTGTGCAGAAATGTGAAATGAATGGTACTTCAGTGCTGCTTGTGCTTACAAAGGTTCTCATTTTTAGGAAATGAGTTGTCAGATCATACTGTAGTATTCCCATTTTCCAATTTAATGTTACAGTGGAAGGGTGGTGTTTCCAAATATTCCCAGTGCACTACAAACCTAAGCCTGTGATTCAGATTACAGGTTTTTATGCCGTTATTTGATGTAGCTCCAAGTAATGTGGAACCAACTAAGAAGATGCTCTTAGCTTACAGAAATCAAAACTCTCTCCAACCCCATTAGTTTTGTGTTATAAAATGAGAGTATCTATCAGAAATGTATACAAAATATATACATTATGGAAACTGTCAAAAAGTACAGGAAAGAAATTAAGAAAAAATCGTTAATATTGGTGACCAAAAACTATAACCATTGAGTATACTTACAGTGTGCATCCAAAAAAGTTAGTGTTTCTCCAGTTGCTATTGAAGCACCTAATAATCGAGCAGTAATAAGCCCCTTTCTTTCCTTTTGTCGGACTACCTTAACTATATGGAACTGCTTCACATACTCATCCAGTTTATCCTGTAAGTAGTCTGAAAAACCAGCAAATCAGTCTTTAAGAAAAATCATTGTTACTTTATATTTCATAATTAGCCACTTACTAAAAGTCAAAGTTTATCCATTTTAATATATCTATCGTCAGGCAGTCGGCATTTAAAACCCAGAATTTAATGCTCTGGCAGCTGTCAAGCACCTGGAGAGACCATCAGAATTTATGCTAAAAAATATAACTCAACTAGCTGTGCCCTGCCACACGTTGCTGTGGCCTATAGTAAAACTTATCAAAGTTGAGGTAGATATCTGGACTATTATGAAAGAGAGGTACCTACCTATTCCTTCCCCCTTTTCCTCCCCCTTTCTCTCCTTTCTTCCTTCTCTACCTCTTCCTTTCTTTCCTTCTTTTACTACTTGGTTTCATCCTTCTCTTTCCTTCATTCGCTCCCCCTTTCTTCCTTTGCCTTTCTTCCCTCCCTGTTTGCTTCCTTCTTTCTCTTTTTATTTCCTTTTATTTCACCACCATCATAACAATAACAATAATGCAATGCATTGCCTCTGGGACCTGACACCTCTCCCATTCCCCCTAAAAGGGTCTCATAGGAATAATAGCATCATAATAATCATAGAAATAACAACCTTTACCCGCCACGCGTTGCTGTGGCCAACCTTCCCTCTTTCTCTCCTTCTTTCCCTCCTTCCTTCCTTCCCTTCCATCTTTCCTTCTCCTCTTCCTTCTCTATCTCTTTCCTTCCTTCCCCCTTTTTCTTTCTCTTCTGGTCTCTTTTCTTCCTTCTCTCTTTCCTTCTTTCCTTCCCTCCCTCTTTCTCTACATCTTCCCCCTTCCTTCACTCCCTCTTTCCTTCCTTCATTTCCTTTTTTCTTTCCTTCTCTCCTTCCTTCCTTCCCCCTTTTTCTTTCCCTCCCTCTGTCTCTCATTTCTTCCTTCTCTACCTCTTTCCTTCCTTCCCCCTTTTTCTTTCTCTTCTGCTGTCTCTCTTTTCTTTCCTTCCATCTTTCCTTTTCTTCTTCCTTTTTTCTCTAACTTTCCTTCCTTCCCCCTTTTCTTTATCTCCCTTTCTCTTTCTTCCTTCTTTCCTTCCTTCCTGTCTTTCCTAGATTTTGACAGGGCGGGAAGGGGCGGGGTGGGGTTTGGAGGTGGCGTGAAGTAAAAGGAGGTAAGATTGGGGCAGGGGAGTGATGGAGCGTGGGGTTGCGTGTGTGTGTGGCGGTGGGGGGAGTGATGAGAGTGGGGTTGCGTGTGTGTGCGGCAGCAGGGGAGTGATGGAGCGTGGAGTTGTGTGTGTGTGTGCGGCGGCGGGGGGAGTGATGGAGCGTGGGGTTGCGTGTGTGTGTGCGGCGGTGGGGGGAGTGATGGAGCATGGGGTTGTGTATGTGTGTGCGGCGGCGGGGAGTGTGATGGAGCGTGGGGTTGTGTGTGTATGTGCGGTGGCGGGGAAGTGGGGTTGCGTGTGTGTGTGTGGCGGTGGGGGGAGTGATGGAGTGTGGGGTTGTGTGTGTGTGTGTGTGCGGCAGGGGGTGTGTGTGTGCGGGAAGCGGCGCGGCAGGGCTTGGAGTGGGCATGGCTTCCGCAGAGGGAATATTGGCCGGAAGACTGTGTGCGCGCGCCAGGGAACTTGCTGCTGGGCACCAATGCGCATGCTCAGTTGTTTTGCCGTTTTGTGAGTGTGTTGTTGTGTTGTTTTTCATTTTGAGTAGATATGTTTGTACCTTATGGGTTGTGTTATGGGCATGGGAATTTTGGTTAAGTTTCGTTGGGGGGTTTGTGAGTTTTGTTTTGCCGTTTTGTGAGTGTGTTGTTGTGTTGTTTTTCATTTTGAGTAGATATGTTTGTACCTTGTGGGTTGTGTTATGGGCATGGGAATTTTGGTTAAGTTTCGTTGGGTTTTTTTGAGTTTTGTTGTTTTGCCGTTTTGTGAGTGTGTTGTTGTGTTGTTTTTCATTTTGAGTAGATATGTTTGTACCTTGTGGGTTGTGTTATGGGCATGGGAATTTTGGTTAAGTTTCGTTGGTTTTTTTTTAGTTTTGTTGTTTTGCCGTTTTGTGAGTGTGTTGTTGTGTTGTTTTTCATTTTGAGTAGATATGTTTGTACCTTGTGGGTTGTGTTATGGGCATGGCAATTTTGGTTAAGTTTCGTTGGGTTTTTTGAGTTTTGTTGTTTTGCCGTTTTGTGAGTGTGTTGTTGTGTTGTTTTTCATTTTGAGTAGATATGTTTGTACCTTGTGGGTTGTGTTATGGGCATGGCAATTTTGATACAGTTTCGTTGGGGGGTTGTGGAGTTTTGCTGTCCGGTTGAACCAACCTAACAGATTTATATATATAGATATTATCTTCTTCATCTGCAAAGAAACAGAACCAGAGTCATGCTTTCTTTGAGCAAGTAACATCTAGGTTGGGTGTCCGTCGATGTATTTAGGCAACAGATACTAACAATACAGTCAGTTCAGACATATGCTAAACAATGGTTTAAACCTCTAGACCAGAGTTTCCCAAACTATGTTGAAAACACCTAAAGGAACAGTTTGAGAAACATTGCTCTAGATGTTTTCAACCTGTGGGTCCCTGATGTTTTAGCCTTCAACTCCCAGAAATCCTAACAGCTGGTAAACTGGCTGGGATTTCTGGGAGTTGTAGGCCGAAACACCTGAGGACCCACAGGTTGAGAACCACTGCTCTAGACATTCAAGAATATGATTGAGAATTACAAATGCCGTGTTTTATACTTGCTCATCACCAGATTCTTGCAATTTTTACATTTACTCCTGACTCTGTCAATGCAGCATCCTCTTGAGGCACAGCAATGGCTATTACTATGATTGATCAATTCAGACATCATACCAAGCTAGCCAACACAAACCATGATGTGCAAGCCATGATTTTTAATTCTGGTTTTCAGATATCACAATTAATTGAGATTCTGTATTTAGATGTCCATTAACACTGTCTGATGTGATGTCTGAACTGTATCGAGTAAAAAGAAAACCATATCATCTAAATTAGCAATGAGGTATGATCAAGCAAAAAAGCAAAGTTTTTTGTTCAATTTTGTTATTTAAATAAGAGAAAACTAGTATAGAATAACTAATTCCCCCAATCTTTAACTGCAAAAACAAGTCATATACACAGAAGTCACACTGTCTTACCATCTACACTTGCATCATCCACCAAAATTATTTCCTTCAATAATATTGCAGGGGAAGTATACATCACACTGTGAACTGTTCTCAACAGAGTTGACCATGCTTCATTGTGAAAAACTATGATAACGCTTGTGGTAGGAAGTGGAGGACACCGTTTAAACTTTTGTTCAATACATCTGGGGGATAAAATCAGAATTTACATAACCATATAAATTAAAACTTTCAGATTTTTATACTCAGGTACAAAATCCTGTCAATAATTAGCCAATACAGACTAATCAACCATAAAACTACTAATTACAGGCTAATAGAAAATAGAATTATAACTAAATGTATTATATTTAAATATTATATTTATACTATATTATAAATTCAATGTATATGTTTGTGTTTGAGAATAATGAATAATTGTTTGAGAACTTGAAAAGGCAAGCATTTCAGGGGGGAAAGAATTAATCTGTGTGCCCTTGTTGCCCACTCCCCCCACCCCCCAATATTTTCCCATGTTCCTGAATCTACTCTGAACAGCCCTGGGTTGCTAGGCTCATAACTGGCTCTGATGAGATCTAAAGTAGTATCTCACAACTAGAAACCATGAAAGAACTTATAAATTTTCCTAATTAATACAAATCCCACCTATAATGCACATATTACAAGAAAAGCCACACAAATGAACATGAATTCTAATAATGTGATTGTTTCCATTACATCATAAAGGTGAACATTCAAATCTGCAAGATATATTCTGGATTTTTGTTAAAGATATTCCAGGCTAGAAAACCATTTCAAGAAGAACTATAAATGCATTTCTTACTTCATTAGTTCATCTTAAAGAAATATGTGAAAGTATTCTGAGTCCACATGAACTAACAGTAGGATATATTAACTTTTCTTAGATGTTGTATATGCTATGGTGAAAGTCAGATAATCTGATTAGAAAAATACCGTGTACTACAGTTATAGAAGTTATGTCTAAAGATGTAACAAAAATGAATATGTATCAATAACTTTAATTACAGTAGCCAAAACATTTTCATACTCAAATTTAACTATTTGAAAATATTTTGCATATTCTTCTTAAAATTAAAATATATTCGCTCTAAAATCCAAATACTTTTTAACATACTCAGGAGGTCGTGTGTCTGGTCCCAGATCCCGATGTAATGAAATCCTGTCACTTGCAAAAGCATTAAAGCAATGCTTTTCAAACCCACGTTCATTCTCCTTCTGCTCATCAGGACTTAAATTGATAGTTTTGAATTGTTTACCAGAAGCTCCTGGAGCATTAGGATCCTGAGGAGGACGTTCTAGGTGAGATTTCAGTTCTGCTATTGTATAAGATCCTGGCAAGCAACGTTTTGGTCCAGCATTTTGAGTTTGTCTAATAGGCGCTTTAATCTGCATTTTTGGCTTTACAGCTTTAATATTGTTTACAGCTTTTAAAACTAGGCCCAGTACATTACTTCTCTTTCCGTCTTTTGATAGTATTCCTGGTTCTTCATTGAAATCCTGAACGCTTACTTCTCGTTGCAACAAAACCAAAAATATTAAGAAGATAAAAATAACGAAGGTAAACTTCCAGAGTTTTCCCTGGGACAACTGTTTTATTACGAATCGTCTTAGCTTTTTTATATAAGCTGCCATCATGGAGAGTCTACAGAGAAGTGCTTCTTATAATGGTATTCTTTTTTTCATGGAGGTAGTTAGGTGGCAAATGGTATACCTGCAAGATGTTTGAGGAAAAAGGAATGGTGTTAACACAGCAATTATACAAATGTATATCAATGTTCCTAAGAACACTCATGTCGATTTACCTGAACATGATCAAAAACATACAGAAAACAGGATAACAGTCTATGCTGAAATGCCACCCCTGGTTACACTGTATAGGAATTTTTTCATCTCCTAAAGAAATCCCCGGGTCCACCCAATAATTGGTTTTCCACCAAGGTGCTCATCTACCCTTATGTTTCCTTCTACCTATGGAAGAGATTCTAAGAGAAATGTCACCTGTAACATTTACTATATATACTTGTGTATAAGTAGATTTCTTGTGTATAAGTTGAAGGCAGTTTTTGTATCCAAAATATAGATTTTGATATGACCTGTGAATAAGTCAATCATCATTCCACGGAAAGGGGAAACTGCTACCACTGTCTATGGAGACCAGCTATGGTTCAGCACCACCCCTTTTCTATCCAAATATTTAAAACAGCCTATACAGGAAAGGAATTTAGAACTTAAGAATTGAGAACTACTGTATCCATTCTCCCTAAGGATGTGTGTATCTATTCTCCCCAAGGATATCCCACAATTTTCAATGTGAAAAAACCCATACAGAAAAAAAATGTTGTACTCATAATAGTATGCTTTAATCAGAATAATTTCAATTCTTCAGACTTAATTTCTGCTCCTACATTGGGTGCAAGAATTGGAAAGGAAAAATAAATTGTTCGTGTATTCATTCAATATTATATGTTTGGTTACGTCCCATTTGGAGAAAGGAGAGAACAGACTGCACAGCAGGGATACATATTACTGACGTTGGTTCTCGCTACCATCCATCAGGTTGACAATGTCCAGCTTTAAAAACAGGAAAAGTACTAATCAGCATTTTATCCTTTCACATTGATTTTGAACCTTGTGGCTTATTTCCTACCTTACTCCTCCCATATTCCTATCCAAATGCACCTCCCTCTATGAACTATTTCGGAGATAAAGATCTTCTGGGGATGCCCTGCTCTCTGTCCCACCTCCTTTGCAGGTGTGGTTGATGAGGAAGAGAGACAGGGCCTTCTCATTGGTGGCCCCTTGGTTGTGGAACTCCCTCCCTAGCATCATCAGGTTATCCCCTTCACTCCTGACCTTTAGGGAAAAAACTGAAAACGTGGATGTGGGATGAAGCTTTTGGATAATTGATTAGTGCACCACGTAAATATGGAATGGTGCAATGATAACTTGAATGACCTGGACTATGATATTGGATTGTGTGATTGTAATTATTTTAATGTTTAAATGTTTTAGTGGGTGTTTTAATGTATATGTTTTTATTTTCTGGTTATGTATTGTATGGCATTGAATTATGCCTTTATGTGTGTCACTTTGAGTTCCCTTCGGGGTGAGAAGGGCAGGATATAAATATGGCAAATAAATAATAAATACGAGCCTGCCAGAATTTTGAGTTCCTAAGAGAAGATCCCAACACTTTACATATCCCAACACCTTGTGAAGTTGCATTTAATTTTTGAGATTGTGTTTTTATTTCTAAAATTGGATACTAAGAATGTTTTATGTTGTTTTCCAGAAATTTTTAAGTAGGTTGATGTGGGCCGGGAGAGAAAAAAAAATATTTCAAACAAATGCAGTTGTACCGAAATACCAGTCAGGGCTGGGTTACATTTTTTTAAATCCTTAAGTATGAACATCCCTGGAATTATATTCATAATTTCCCCAAAGAAAGAATATGGCTCAACCATAACTTTGCCTTGAGAGACAACATTAGTCAAAGAAGCAACCAAGAGACCAAACAACGATTGCTGTCAGTGGTTCTCAACCTGTGGGTCCCCAGGGGTTTTGGCCTACAATTCCCAGAAATCCCAGCCAGTATACCAGCTGTTAGGATTTATGGGAATTGAAGATCAAAACATCTGGGGACCAACAGGTTGAGAACCACTGGAAGGTGGGAAGATCTGCAAGGTCTGATATGGAACAAACCTTCCATGGGAGAAGCATCACTCACACAGTACACAAAGCTGGGTTTATGGAAGGATGAAAAGAAGAAACTTACTAAAATTAACCTGTCAAAACTTGTTTGGTATTTACAAAAAAAACTGCATGTGGAAGATACAGCAAACAGGTGGACAAAGGCTTTCTGCTCTGAGGAGATTCTAATATAACCTTGTGGCCTTGTTACAAAATGCTGTGTATAGCCCAAAGTCAACATAGTCATGACCTTGAGAACACAATTCCCATGTTGAAAAATGGCAGTGAAAACATCATATTCTGGGATGCTTTTTCTTGGCAAGCACTGATATGTTTGGTTGCTGTTTTCCTGGTCGTATTTAAGGAATCTCCAATACCAAGTCCCAGAAGCACTTTAGTAGAACTAAGATCGCTGCACACTGCACTGACCTTATAATCCTACATACCTCCTGCCACATCAGCACTTTTAATCTTGTACCCATTACTCAGGCCCGGCCCAGTTTTCTAGTGTCTTGATGTATTGTTTATTGCTTGTTGTTTAATATTGCTTAACTGTTTTTAATTTGCTTTAGGTGTTGTATTGTTGTGTTGTGTTTTGAGGCCTATGTAAGCCGCATCGAGTCCTTCGGGAGATGCTAGCGGGGTACAAATAAAGTTTAATAATTAAAAAAATAATAATAATAACACAATAAAATACGGAATTGTGAAAAAGGAGGGGGAGTTCCACAAAGCATTGCGCCTCTTGTGGCAAAAGCCTTACTAAAAAAAAAAAAGCCTTACTGGATGTATTGGATATTACTTACAAATAGTAATGCATATGGTCAATGCTTTGTATATCAATATTGTTTTCAAGATTTTAGGCACTTGCCTTGTAATGAAATATTTCAGTCAGGAGATAGCACCGAAGGTTTGGAAAGGCTAGAACTCCAACCCATATCAGCATAATAAAACATAACAAGTAAATTATATGATTTTATTTATATTCTGTCTTTGCCCCAAGACTGAGATTATATATGTCTACAAGTCTGCTCTAAGTATTTGGTTCACCAATTAAATCTTTTAAAAGTCAGTTTCCTTGTAATAGATCAACTGTGACATAAGCTGGCAGGGCACACCATCGCAAATTCTGGAAACATCCTTCCTACAAGCATAAACTGCCCCTTTGCTATGAAGATTAATGTTGCGTCAGAACAAGACATGGAATTTCCAGGTGAGGTGTAGGAAAGTCAAGTACAATTATACGCACCTCCCCCTTTATGTCAACATCTTCTGTTTGAGAAGTGAGACCTTCCACATCATCGCTGGCAGCAGTTCCTGGAAGCAGTTCCTGGAAGGGTTAAGGTGGCTCGGACTTGCCTTCCCACACCCATGAAACTTTTTTCAGAGCACATGAAACCACCATTAGGAGCTGGCTCGGGAAAACCTTTAAAATAAGAGAAAAAAGCAAGGACATGGACTTCAGCACCATTAGTAGTTTTGACAGAAAGGAAGCATGGCTCCTTTCTGTCCTAGGCAACAAGAAACTACATTTACCCAGATCATGTTCAACAGTGTACAGCCCACTCTCAGTTACCTGGCACTAAAGCAACCAGTACCCTTAAGCCATTGGTAAAAAAATAAATTTAAAAAAATCAAAGAAATAGTATTTTAAGAGAGCTGTTTTGTTTACATGAAGTCTAGTTTATCTTTATTTGCTTTTAATTAACACATTTCAATATTAATACTCAGTCAATACAGCGTTTTTAAGGTATGGCATAGAGTGCTATTTTTAACAGTAACTCTCAGGCTAACAGAAACTGCATTTATCCGGCATCTACCAATCCCCATGGGTGTCAGTTAACTATTCTCCAAAAATTGTCATTCAAAAGATATATGCAAAATAAAAAATTTGAAAAAAATCCCAAATCCAAACCACTGTGATCACTAGATAATGGGATACACAATAAATCACAGAATCATAGGATCCTATAGTTGAAAGAGACCTTGTGGGCCATCCAGTCCAACTCCTTGCCAAGAAAGCACTCCCAACAGATGGCCATCCAGCCTCTGTTTAAAAGCCTCCAAAGAAGGAGCTCCCACCACACTCCGGGGCAGAGAGTTCCACTGCTGAACAGCTCTCACAGTCAGGAAGTTCTTCCTCCTCGTCAGGTGGAATCTCCTTTGAAGGCACTGTTCTATGTAATAAAGGAAAATAATAAAGGAAAATCTTCGGGTGGGGTGGGCGGGGGAGATAGCCGTGCCAAGGCTGGAAGCACAATCTTCCCTCTTCTTCCTCCTCCTCCTCAAGGGGGTCAAAAGCCAGCACCCAGGTCTGTCTCAGAAGTGATGAGATTTGTGTGTGTGTGTGTGTGCAGAAAACCGGGGTTCAGGAAGGGGTGGCTGGTGGAAAGGGAACCCAGGTATACAGTTTGACTTTCCTCAGTTGAGCTCATTAGCAATGTGTGTAATAGACTGTGTGTCTTGTCATGGGCAAAATGCAGGTGTTTGGAGCAGCATCTTTCAATTTCAAGAATCGAGACCAATGTGGCTGTTTGTGGGCAAACTTTGGCCCTCCAGCTGTTTTGAACTTCAACTCCCACCATTCTTGACAGCCTACTGCCAAAGTTTGGCCGTGCCTGTTGTACAGCCTGGTGCACAGTACAACCCCGACTTGGTCCCCTTGCAATTTACTTCCCCAAGCATAATAGGGCATCCTTTTGGGAGAGGTGAAAAGATCCAGGTGAGGAGGACTTCGATCAAGATCTCAAGACGTCTTCCGCTGTTAGGAAGGGTGGCAGCAAGGCTGGAATCCCGGTACTTGATCACAAAGGGGAAATAGACTGTTAGGAATGGTGGGAGTTGAAGTTCAAAACACCTGGAGGGCCGAAGTTTGCCCATGCCTGGGAGAGACTGTCATTGCAGTCCTTCTCCTTACTTTGGGGGAGACTAGGTACACAGCATGTGTGTGGGTCTCCCCTCTTCCTCCTTATTCCCTTCAGAGAGAGACCCCAGCAAAGGAAAGATGCCCCACCGTCGCCTTCCTGCTCCTTGGCGCTCCTCTTACCTGCGCAGAGAAGAGGGAGGGGATGCCATTGCCCTGGCCTTCCTTGGGAAGGGAGGGAGAGAAGGAGGGAGGGAGGGAGGCGGCGCGCGCGCGCGTGTATGTAGATCCCCCTCTGCCTCGCGCTACCCTTCTTCCCTTCCTCCCTGGCTGCAACGAAGGAAAGCACAGAGAAGGAGAGGGAGAGGGGGGACCATCCGCACGCGCCGCCGCGATTGGCCGTTGGCCCCGCCCACCAAGGTGAGCCTCGCGCACCAACGGCCGCCCTCTTTCCTCCCTCCCTCCCTCCCTCCCTCCCTGCGCGCGCGGTCAGGGCTTACCTGGAGCCTTTCAGGTAGAGGGGCAGTGCCCCCTCCTTCCGCTTCGCCAACGGAAGGCAACAAGCCCACGTGCTCAGGGGAGGGGAGGGGAGGGGGAGAGAAAGGGAAGAAAGTGGGCCTGAATGCGCGCGCGGAACCCCCCGCCCCTTCTTTCTCACCTCCTCCTGTTTGAGACTCCTTAGCAGCATCGCCTCACCAACACAAATACGCGCGCGCACACACGCGCGCGCGTTGCCCTCGGTTGCTTCTCCTCAGATAACAAGGCCAAGAGTGGCCGAGCTGCTTGTTTGTAGTCTTCCCCGAAGGCCTTTCTTTCACCTCACTACCTCTGAGGATGCTGGCCATAGATGCAGGCGAAACGTCAGGAGAAAATGCCTCCAGACAGGCCTGTAGCGGGGGGGGGGGGGGTGTTTAGGGGTTCAACCCCCCCCCCCCCGAAATTTTTCAGGTTAAAAGAAAACCTGGTTTACTCATGAATTTTAACTAGTTAACCAAATCGCCATGCTATGAGACGCAAGAAATTAGGAGTCTCTCCAGAACTGCAAGCACTATCTCAAGCAAATATTGACAATTTATTCACACTGTCATTACTTGCATCAATGGCTGATGTAGCAAAGCATCCAAGTTGGGCGGGGGGGAGTGTTGAATGTTCTCATGAAGGAGGCCAGACTTGGTGGAGGTGGTTGACAGGGGCGGAGCTGCAGGCTATTGAAGGCTGCTCTGCCCCCTGCTGTGCTCTTTGCTTCAGTGTGAGCTAGGAGGCAGGTTTCAACCCTCCAGCCCCCCAAATTTTCAACCCACCCCCCAATTTTTTTTTCTGGCTACAACCCTGCCTCTAGAACAGGGGTCCTCAAACTTTTTAAACCGGGGGCCAGTTCACTGTCCCTCAGACCGTTGGAGGGCTGGACTATAGTTTTTTTAAAAAGAAATTAATTAAAAAATTCCTATGCACATTGCACATATCTTATTTTGCTGTGTGGAAGGGCCCTTAGAGCGGGTTCTTTCTGGCCCTCTTTAGGCAGTAATTCCAGGAGCAGAGAATGGGAAATCTTCCTATTTCTAGTCTGAACAACAACAAAAAAAACCTCTAAAATTATAACTGTAAATAAAGAACAACACTCAAACACAGGGGAACTCCAGACAAGAAACAATCAGGCCCAGCTAATCACCTCTCAACAAAGGATTCTCCCTAAAAACTGTCAGGCTATGATATGGTAATCAAGGTGGCCAATTGAAACATTCATACTTACCTCCAACAGACAAGAGTTCTTTCTCCCATCCTGGATCTTCCACAATTTTCCTAGTTAAAGGTTTTCCTCTGACATGAAGTCCAGTTGTGTCTGACTCTGGGGTGTGGTGCTCATCTGCATTTCTAAGTCGAAGAGCCGGTGTTGTCCGTAGACACCTCCAAGGTCATGTGGCCGGCATGATTGCATGGAGCCTCCCTTGTCTGGCTCACGCTGCCTATCGGGCCTGACGATTAGCATGAGCCTGCCAAGGGAGGAGCAGCCCCGCGCAGCCTACTTGCGAGTAGACCACGCGGAGCATCTGCCCTTGGCTGGCTCATGCTGCCCATCGGCCTGACAGATAGCATGAACCTGCCAAGGGAGGAGCAGCCCCGCGCAGCCTACTTGCAAGTAAAGCACCTCACGAAGCACTTTATGCGCGAGTAGACTTCGCGGAGCAGCTGCCCTTGGCTGGCTCACGCTGCCCATCCGCCTGACGGATAGCGTGAGCCTGCCAAGGGAGGGGCACTGTGTGTGGGGGGGGGGCTCCTCCTCCGTGGGCCGGATAAGTGCCCTTGGCGGGCCGGAAGTGGCCCGCGGGCCGTAGTTTGGGGACCCCTGCTCTAGAACATGGCCATATAGCCCCAAAAAAACCTACAACAACCTGGCCTTTCTTTACTCAGGCTCCTGAAACATGACCAACTGGGAGAAGCAACAATACTATTTTTTTTGGGGGGGGGGGGGGAGAGATAGCTCTATTGCAGGCATAGGCAAACTTCAGCCCTCCAGATTTTTTGGACTTATTTATTTATTTACACATTTATATGCTGCCCTTCTCACCCCAAAGGTGACTCAGAGCGGCTTACAAACTGCACCAGGATGTAGAGTGGGTCATGCGGGCTCTCTGCGTGAATTGTGATCCTGATCCATCATTGTTGGCAGTTGTAATGGTCTCAGGAAGGGAGTGCCGTTATTGCAATTCCCATCGTCCATGGTACGTCCTCCTCTAAACAGCAGGATATAGAGTGCATCATGGAGACTCAGTGTGCCAAGTTTGGTCTTTATCAGTAATTGGATGAGGGTTGCAGTGATCTCAGGAACTGAGCAAAGGTACTGCAAGTCCCATAATCCATGGTCCATCCCCGGCCAAACCACACCAGGGCATAAAGTGGGTCATGAGAGGTCTATGTGCCAAGTTTGATCTAGATTAGTCATTGGATGAAGGTCACAGCAGTTACTATACTATTCCTATATTGTACTATACCAAACACAGTTGAGGGGGACAAGAGACAGGGCCTTCTCAGCAGTGGCCCCCTGCCTATGGAACGCCCTCCCTAGAGATATCAGATTGGCCACCTCCCTCTTGTCTTTTAGAAGGAATATCAAGACCTGTTTATGGGACCAAGCATTTGATCAGTGAGCAGCAAGTGGAAGAAGATCTCACAACTTATGGCAATGAAGTGACCCAGACAGGTTTTTGGATTTCGATTTTAATGGTGTGTCTTAATTAATTGTTTTAATTTTTAATAATTTGATTATACTGTGGTTGTTTTTATGATGTTAGTATTGTATGATGCTTTTGTTAGGCCTGAGTCCCCATTTGGGGAAGAGAAGGGTGGGGTATAAATATAGGAAATAAATAAATAAATATACCATTATATTGTAATATTATTATTATTAATAATAATTATTAGTAATATATATTATTAGTTAATATATTCCAGAGACACTCGCTGGAACACCTCAGCAAGTGAGAGTCCAAAAGTGGCAAGTGGCAGCCTCAAACCCAGCACCTCAGCCAATGGTTGATGCCAAATGAGAGACTCCCTCCTGGGCACACTGAACAGACTGCGCTCTGGCACCACGAGATGCAAAGCCAATCTTCAGAAATGGGGCTACAAAGTGGAATCCTCGACATGCGAGTGTGAAGAGGAGCAAACCACTGACCACCTGCTGCAATGCAACCTGAGCCCTGCTACATGCACAATGGAGGACCTTCTTGCAGCAACACCGGAAGCACTCCAAGTGGCCAGATACTGGTCAAAGGACATTTAACCAACTACCAAACTCACAAGTTTTGTATTTGTCTGTTTGTTTGCTTTGTTCTGTTAGAAATGTAATATAATGGACTGGTTGCTCTGACATGACAAATAAATAATGTGTAATATAAAATATATTATTATTATTTTGTATTACATTATAATAGTATAAATATTATATGTATATACAATATATTATATCACATTATATTATATTTAACTTTTAACTCCAATAATTCCTAGCAACTGTTAGGCAGGTAAAGGTAAAGGATTTCCCCTGACAATAAATCTAGTTGTGTCTGACTCTGGGGTGTGGTGCTCATCTTCATTTCTAAGCCGAAGAGCTAGCGTTGTCCGTAGACACTTCTAAGGTCATGTGGCTGATATGACTGCATGGAGCTCCATTGCCTTCCCGCTGGAGTGGTACCTATTGATTTACTAACATTTGCATGTTTTCGAACAGCTAGGTTGGCAGGAGCTGGGGCTGACAGTGGTAGCTCATGCCACTCCCCAGATTCAAACCTGCAACCTTTTGGTCAACAAGCTCAGCAGCTCATGCTTAAACCCACTGCACTACCGGGGGCTCCTAATAACTGTTAGGAATTTATTTTTATTTATTTACCCTATTTATACCCCGCCTATCTGTACCCGAAGGGGACTCAAGGCGGCTTATAACAGAGGCAATTATTCAATGCCTTAAAACACGCACAATTCAAAAATATTAAAATTTAAAATTAAGTTAAAATTAATAAAATTTACATACTTAAAAACATATTCCATATTAAAATTTTGCCATCCATAATGGTAGTCCAAGCTGTTCTACAGTCATTGCTCATATTCCAAATCTGTTATTACACTGCACTGTTCTCCAAAAGTCTGATCCCAAAGCCATGTTTTCACTTTTCTTCTGAAGGCCAGGAAGGAGGGGGCTGATTTAATGTCACTGGGAAGGAAATTCCATAGACACGGGGCCACTACTGAGAAGGTCCTGTCCCTTGTCCCCACCAGTTGAGCTTGCGAGCCGGGTGGGACCAAGAGCAGGGCCTTCCCCAATGATCTTAATCTCCAAGGTGGTTCATAGGAGGAGATACATTCGGATAGATAAGCTGGGCCATAATTGTGGGAGTTGAAGTCCATGCCTGCTGTACAGCATATGCAAAGGAATCTTGTTATTTTCAAACAGAGAGAATGGGATTGTTGGTCTAAACTTTCCTGGATTGTCACCTCAAAATCATACCCACGTGTTCTGTATTCTTATGCATTTATGGAAGCGGGCTTTTGGGGTGTCTCTCTCTCTATACTAGAACTAATGCACTTTGACTTCACTGCCCCTTGAACTCAGTGCTGTGGAATCATGGAAGTTGTAGTATGGTCATGTCATTCTCTTTCTCAGCATTCCATAGCATTGGCCATGCCAGTTTAAAGTGGTTCTGAACTACATTGATTCTGCACACCAAGTGTACTTCCTCAGAGGCATAAATATGCCAAACCTGTGAGTTTGCTGATAAGTGTTGGAAATGACAACCTTCATCAGGCCTTCTCTAGCAATCTGTTTGTCTATGATCTTGTTGCTTACTGTTTCTTATATGTATGTTCTGGTGTGCAGCTTTCTTTACTCTGTGGTTCCTGAGAAGTTATAAGGGAGGCTGCAAACCACACACACTCCTTTTGACTATGTGACCTGATGATAGCTGTTTTGTTAGCGTCCTGAAAGCTAACAAGGGCCAGGCCTGGATGGGGGGCTGTCACTTTTGAAGAAGAAGCTGGTAAAACCACCTCTGAGTATTCGTTGTCTAAAAAAACTATGTGAAATTAATGGAGTCATCATAGGTCAACACAACCAACTCTGGCCTGTTTGGAGACCTTCTTCCTCCTCTTTGACATTTTACTCATTTGACATTAGAGACGTGCTTTGAAATTTTATTGCTGTTTGAAAAAACTAGTTGTAAAACACAGGGTGTGTTCCTGGTGCACTAGATGCTTTCTTTAGCTAAAACAGGTTGTGGCTTATTACTGAATATCTGTTTCTGATATAATTTTATGCATTTCTTCTTTTTCCAGACTAACTGTTCTGGCTGAAAATGATCAGGGGTTTAGTTCAACACTGGGCTGCCACCAGTCCTGCTTTAACTAGATTTTTGTTTTGTGTGCCTTCCAGTTACTTTTGACTAATTGTGAACATATACACCCTAGGCCTAAATAACCTAAAACAGTGTTTTCCAAACTCCGGTTGTCCAGGTATTTTGGACTTCAGCTTCCAGGATCCCTGCTCATTGATCAAGGTTTCTTGGAGTTGGTTAGTACTTAAAAGGGAGATCGTTAGTGAACACCAGGTTATGCTGCAGGAGAGGGAACAGGCCAAAACCCCAAAGATTGCAAAATAACCTTTGTGCAAATCTGATCTATGCCAGTGATGAGAAAACTGTTCCTTGGGATGTTGACTACAGTTCCCATCAGTCTCAGAGAGGACAATCAGTAACAAGAGAACTGACAACCACCTTGGAGTATTTCTTGCCTTAGAAAATCCCATTAAATTCATGGGGTTAACGTAAGTTGACTGGTGACTTGAAGGTACACAGAAACACCCACACAATTCAGCTATATTCAGCTCAGCAACTTTTCCAGCAGGACATCTGATTTTGAAAATCCAATTTGTTTTAATATTTTGGGAACATAAGGCAATATAATATGGCTTGGCACTGATAACCAACTGCCCACCCTCATGCATACATTATTTTATAAATAAAGTCATTGAGACGTCACAATTTCTTGCTCTGCAGGATTTTTGGCTAATGCATGCATTTAGAATCTTGCTTTGGGTACATGCATTCTGCTTCAAGATAATATCAGTTATAACTGCAGGCACATTTCTTAAGACAGAAATGTCAAAGGTCCTGGTTCTATCAGCCAATATTTTTGTAAAGAGACTAGCCAAATTCAGGAAGGAGTAGTTCAAGAAGGGGCAGTTCTGAAAGGAAATGAGTGAGAGAAAGCTTGCCTAACCTTTTCATTGTCTGCCATTTCTATTTAGCAATCCTTCGTTCTACTCCGCTTTGTATCAGGAGAAGGGAATGTGTAGCTCTCTAGATCTTGCTTATCAGCAAAGCCAACAGTGAAGGATGGCAGTTGTAGTCCAAAAATTGTCCAGTATTGCTCCATGTATTGCATTGTATAGTGCACAAAGCATTGCTAAAGTGGGCAGATACAGTTAGCTCTCCACATTTGCTGAGGTCAGAGGCATAGGACTCCTATGAACGCGGAGAACTGCAAATAAAGAAATTGCTATTTTCTTACCTGAGAAAATAGCTCTCTAAGAACTTCTAGGTTTTCCAGCACAACTTTGTGGTTGAATTCTGCTGGAAGGTGGCCATATAACTAGACTGAAGGATTTAGGACAATCCTGGTGAAGTGTTCTTTCTAGAAGTTTCTAGGGTCCCATCTACACTCAACTTTTTATTGAGTGTAGATAATACAATGTTTATTGAGACAGGCTTTTAAAAAAGGAGGTTTTTAAGATCTAGTCAGGGGGTGCTATGGTTTTTAGCTTTGAATATGTTTTTATGGATTGTATCTGAAATTTTAATTACCATTGACATTTAATTCTGTTTTAATGTTTGTGTATTTGTAGATTATAAATTGTATTGAAATGCTTTTAACGTAAGCCGCTTCAAGTCTCTTTTGGAGAGAAAAAGCGGAGTACAGTATAAATAAACATAATATTAATAATAATACACTCATATATAATGCAATTTCATACTGCATTATATAGTCAATGTAGACTCATATAATGCAATTCAGTGCAGTTAAACTTCGTTATATGGCAGTGTAGATGAGGCCTAGGTCTTCCAGCATGACTGGAGAAAATTGGCTAGAGCAGTTGGTACTGACATGTATATATGGTTCCCAATAACTAAAATATGGTCCGTGCTCTTGCCATTACTACACCATTGCAACGAGAGCAACTGGTCTTGTGAACTCTTATAGTGCTGAGGCAACAGGGATTTTAGGAGGGGAGAGGTGCAAAAACAAGCCTCCTGTCTGCTACTTCTCCTCTTCCTCCCTTGGCCTGAGCGGAGCCATTCCATGTGGTGCCTGGAAACAGGGGCACCTTTTAGACCTGTTATTTGGGGTGCTGATTTAGAAAATTGCATTAGATAGACCACATCAGCTCTAAATTACTAAATATGGTTTTCTGTGGGAGAGCAGATGATGACTACTGGATGGCATATGTTCTGTATCAGAAACTAGAGCTGATGTGGTCTATCCAAGGCAGTTTTGTGAATCAGCACCCCAAATAACCAAATCAAATCTAAAGTTGGCCAAAAACTGATTGGTAACCCTTTTGGTACTAATGTTGGAGAGTGGTCCCTGGTCAAAGTGGTCCCTGGTAAAAAAACAAAACAAAAACAAGAACAAAAAACGGCTGGGAACCAGTGGGCTAGAGAGTCATACTGGAGCACCTAGGAATTTCTAGAGGGAACAAATGAAATGCACTGAATATGTTTTGACTTTTGCAGGACAACTGTAGATGCACAGCATACTGCTACAGTGACTGGATAACTTCAAAGAGGTTTAAGAGGAGCAACATCTGTTTTCACCCTACCTCCACAGACACATTTTTTAATCAACCACATTCCTTCTATGTAACCAAGGCACCCCAGTTAGACGAAGTTAAGCCAAGTCTTTATTAAACACACTTGTTTTATTTCATGAACTGTACACATTATTTTTGGGAATTAAATTCTAATATTGCACCTAAGGACTCTTCTCTGGTTGTACAACCTTTGTTGCTATCTAATTCTTGTTAAAACTGATAGTCAAATTCATATAATAGATATAGATAGATAGATATATTTGTGCTTTGCTTTGTAAATACTTATCCAGTATGTTGTTTTTAATTGCCATGAAAGCCCTGAACAGATTTACTCTTTAAATGTTTTCCCCAAGAGATTACAGTGTATATATAGAGAGGAAGAGTTACTCCTGTTTGCTTTTGTTTGAATATGAACACTGGACATTCATGTTATTCTCTCTATATCTGTATCTGTATCTATTTATCTGTATAGAGTTACCACTATAGGACTTGCTCTTGTTCAAATATGAAAACTGAACAATTTATCATTATGATTTTGTTCACTTGGGAATGTTACTCTCTCTATATATCAGTGGTTCCCAATCAACTACCAAGCTTGCAAACTTTGTGTTTTGTCTGTCTGTCTGTTTGTTTTGTTAAAAATGTAATACAAATGTCTGGTTGCTCCTGACACGATAAATAAATAAGTGGTTCCCAACCTGTGGTCCGTTACTACACTGTTGCAACGAGAGCAACTTGTCTCGTGAAAACCTCTTATAGTGCCAAAGCTTATTAAATATGGTTTTCTGTGGGTACGCAGATGGTGATTACTGGATGGCATACGTTCTGTATCAGAAACTAGAGCTGATGTGGTCTATCCAATGCACTTTTCTGAATTGGCACCCCAAATAACCAAACCAAATTTAAAGGTGACCAAAAAAATGATTTGTAACCCTTTTGGTAGTAATGTTAGAAAGTGGTCTCTGGTCAAGTGGTCCCTAGTCAAAGGTTGGGAATCAGTACTCTATAGGTAGCTATTTACCTAGAGTAACTACGCAAGGGCTTGCTTTTGTTTGGGTACAATTTATAATCGTGATTGTGTTTTCATGCAAATGTTAATCTTTGTATGTGTCAGTACCTATCTCTCTCTCTCTCTCTCTCTCTATCTATCTATCTATCTATTTAATTGAGTTGCTACTCTCAGACTTGCTTTTGTTTGGATATGCAACCTGGGCAAATTATAATAATGGTTTTGTTCCCTTTGGTCACAGATGCATATATACATAGAGAACCTCTTCCTTAAAGATACAGTACTCCAATGGGGATCTTTCCAAAAATATTCTGAGCATCTAATACATTTGAGAAAGAGAGAGAGAGAGAGAGAGAGAGAGAGATCATTCTTCTGTGTTGGTATAGCTATGGGGAGTTTAAATTGCCAGTGGGAGTGAATGAGGCAAGAGAAAACGCAGCCTCTCTCCCTCCTCCTTGAGTGAAAGAGTAAGAGGTGCGTTGCTAGGCAACCTCCCACTGAACACTGGCCTTCTTTTTCATTACCATAACTGAGCTGATCCATCTCCTCGCAGTCCTTTCAATTCAAGGCCATGCGAGATACACGGCCTTGTAAGGCAGTGTAGAGGATATAAAACGCTGTCAAGAAATATTGCTAAAAGCTCAAATAGAGTCCCTCCATTTGAGAGGCCCACCATTTTATTATCAATTTCTGAGAGAGCAGAAAAGCTTTAAAGTGGTTCATACGAACCTAAATGTGCAGGGAGATAGGGAATGGGTAATATGAAATCCTCTCTTGGGATTTTGGATGGGAATGAATTGCAGCACAGATTTTTCCTCTCAAACTGCTTTAGTCAACTATTTAAGAGCCGCTGGCTCCTGAACCTTTAATAGATATGTAGAAGACAGGAGCGTCAGGCTCCATTTGCTGAAATCCCTTTTTTACAGAACTATCACAAGCACAGAAATCCTGTCTTTTCTTTTTCTTTTTTTGTATCTGACTATATTGTACGAACAGAGAAAAATGCTCTTATAATCTGCTACAACATACAGAGGATTCAAATATGGCATTACTGCATATACATGAGCATAGAAACTAATTTTTTTATAATGTCAGAAGTGAATTGGAGTCTCTTCTGGTGTGAGAGAATTGGCTGTCTGCAAGGACGTTGCCCAGGAGATGCCTGGTTTGGTTTACCATCCTGTGGGAGGCTTCTCTCATGCCCCCCCCCCCATGGGAAGCTGGGGCTGACAGACAGGAGCTTACCTTGTCTCACAGAATCAAGAAGAATGGTTCTAGCCATTTCAATCAAACTTCTATTTTTCTTTCTGCATTGCCATTCTGATGTGGAAAATAGGGAAGGGAATGCTGATATCCCATGATGTTTCAGAAGATTTCTCACTGACTCATTGCAAAACTCTTTCCTTGAGGATTTGAACCACCGACCTTCAGGTCAGCAGTTTAGTCAGCACAAGGGTTTAATCCATTGTGCCACCGTGGCTCCATAGAAACTTATAGTTACTAGAGATGATTTTTAATCATTTCAATCTAGCATACAAAAGGTAATAATTTCAAAAGGTTTTTCCTTCCATATGATATTACAAGGGCTTGAGGGTGATTGATTTTTATTTATTTATTTTTGGTCATGTCAGGAGCGACTTGAGAAACTGCAAGTCGCTTCTGGCGATTGCTGATTATTCTTATGCTGTTTTTTAAAAAATATTTTTGCTAAAAATGTCATTTGCACAAATAAAACAATTTTATAGAAACAAATTTTAAAGTCTTGAATTACTAAAAAAGGATAGAAAAAACTTAAGGCAGTTGCAGCGTCTCAACATATCAAGGTATGCTTTATCAAATTTGGGGATAGCTTTACATACAAATTAATGTTGTTACAAATGCCAATTTAACTGCAATCAGTCATTTTCCCCAAAATAAAAACATAAAATACAAATCCTGGGATTTATAGTTTGGTGAGGCACCAGCACTCTTGACAGAGAAGGTCAAAGACCTTGTGAAACCAGAATACCCAGGATTCCATAGCATGGAGCCATGGCAGTTAAAGTGGTGTCAAACCACATTGATGCTACAATGCAGATGCACCTTTATTTTCAAGAAACGTGAAAGCAAAGATTACATTATAAAAATTGCAACTAAAACAGCACCTTGAAGGTATAACTAACTACTTAAAAAATCCAAGCAGTAGTAAGTTTGACGTGTCTTTTCTTAAAGAAAAGATATTATCTCCACACCCCATTTGAAAACAGTCCCACCCATTTTGAAAGTATGTTATTTGCTGTAGTTTTACAAAGGAAGTCTTTGCCAGTCCAGTAGAGATCTGGGACATTCCCAAGAGCTTTTTTTTTTTTTTTAAACATCATATCAACCTGCAATGATCGCAAATATCAGCTCTTGAATAAAGGAAATCTGAGCTGTGCCAAAGCAAAGTAAACAGTCTGTGATGGTCAAATACAAAACTATTATGCAGGATGGAAAATGCAGCCAGCTGTGGTATTTCAGGATTGTATCTACACTTGAAAAAAGATTCCATATTGGCAACTGGATAAAAATAAAAACAATTGTTGATGAAAAGGTGGATGGTTCCAGTTCCACATATAGAAACACGACCTTTCAAAGATGAGGAAGATTTCTGAGTTAGAATTTCACTAGCTAAGAGTACAGCTTTAGGTTGCATGTAACATGTATCAGACAAAATGAGAAAAATAAATTTCTAGCATAAGCTTTTGTGGGTTTCATCAACGTTCATCAGATACATTGATAAAGGTGCCACAGGTGATTTTGTATAGGTGATTTTAAGTTAGTATAATTTACATTTGGATCTGTTTAACAGTGAAATTATCTAAATGCCAATCTCCTTTTCACTCAGAGTATGCTTCTATGTTTAGTCCTTCCAAGAAGAAAATGAAAAAGAAGCAGTACAGTCCAGAACTAAATAAAACTATGATGGGGGCAGCAGCTGTGGCTTCAGACCTGTGAATCAGAGGATGTGGATGCGACAATACGCATCTGGAACTTGCAATCAACCAGAAGAGCTATAATGATCAAACCTTGTAACATCAGTCCATGAAGTCAATTTTAAGACAACTGGAAGTAGCAGTTTACCACAACAAATGACCCATGTCACAACGTTATACTTTGCGACAAAATTATAGAGTATAAAGGAGCTAAATATTCCAAAGCCATCAGATCCTGCCTGATCTCGGAAGCTAAGCAGGATCAGCCTTGGTAAGAGTTGGATAGAAACTGCCAATAAATTCCAGGTGCTGTAGACTGTGATTAAGAGGAAGGAACTGCATAATGAATCACCTTGAGAACTTCTTGCCCAATGAAATTCATGGGGTCCCATTGAGTTGACATGTGACTTGAAGGCATATATGAACAATAATAATAACAACAACACTATATTTATATTCCGCCCTATATCCCCAAGGGGACACAGGACGGATCACAGTACACATACATGGCAAAAATTCAATGCCGTTTGGACAGACAAAGACAGAACAGATAGAAAGAAGGCGTGTTGTGTTTTGTTGACCCAGCGCCTTGGAAGGTTGTGTGTGAAATCCAGGCACAGAGGGGTGCTGTTGCTCCATCCTCTATGACGAAGGACCATCAGAACTTTTTCCTTTCTTTTTGGTTACCAGCATTTTCTGATCTTTTTCTTTTTATGGTGCCGTGAAATACCTCCCCTGCTGTTTTAGCGGTACCTAATTTATCTACAGTACAAGTTTTTTTCAAACTGCTTTGGTTAACAGTAATCTGGGCTTGATAGTTCGCAGCTCACGCTGACTTGGGGCTTCAAACTAGCAACCTTTTGGTTCGTAGATGTTATCATTGCTGGTGATTTTACCAGCTGTGCTAAACCTCGACCCATGTACAAATACAGCATGTTTGATTTAATACACTGATATGAATTTTGCTTGTAATTCCATAGGGCCACTTAATCAACATTACAGAAATTAAGAAAGCAACCCAGTATGTTGCATGATTAAAAAGCAATATAAAAGCAATACAAGTTTGTTACTGTCAGCCTCATTCTAGGAAAATACTGTTAGTTTCTGTCACCCGAAGAGGGAGGTCCCAATTGCATCTCTTTACTCATACAGCAAATAGCCCTTCACATGGCATAACTGTACAGATATCTGGAGTTGATGCATGATTGTGTCTTGAACTTTATACATTAGTTATACATGTTAACAAAAAAGAAATAGGAAGCCCGTGCCTTCTGTTGGTAAGAAAGTGCTGAGGTAAGGGAATTGAAAAAAATGAGGGGAAAGTACAACTGAGAAACACTTTCCCCTCCATAGCTGACATGGAAAGTAGTGTATCTTTTGTTTGTGTTTAAGAGGCTATGACGCACAAATAGAGGAAGATCATTTTACTGCTAACCCACTAAAGATTATTCAGAATTGCCAGTTCTGAATAGAAACATATCCTTAAAGAATACATCATCAAGTGATAAATGGCACTAGATTTAGCCATAATAAAAAAGAGAGGGTAGGGAAGAAGGTGTGTAGCAGCATAATGAATCATCTAAGAGATTAAGATCTTCTGGGAAGGCCCTGCTCTCGGTCCCACCTCCCTCACAGGTGCAGTTGGAGGGCCCTTAGTGGTGGCCCCTCACCTTTGGAACGTCCTCTCCTGTAAAATTAGATCAGTGCCCTTCCTCTTCGCCTTCAGAAAGAAAGCAAAGATATGGCCTTTGGCTAGCAAGGAGTGCAAGAGTTGAATAGTGCAAGACACCTCGGATCACGATTTTGGATCACTGTATGTGATTTTGATGTTTATATTAATATGTTTTAATTCTATTTCTTAATGTCTAAATCGTTATGTTTTATGGTTTAATATGGTTTTAATAGTTTAATTCACAGTTATATGTTATGATTTGATTTTGTTTTGGTTTTTCACATGTATGTTGAAATTAAATTTTGCCATGACTATGCTGGAAACCGCTTTGAGTCCCCCCAGGGGTGAGAAAAGTGGTATACAAATGCAGTAAGTAAGTAAGTAAATAAGTAAGTAAATAAGGATCCAAACTTTTTATTTTAGCCTGCAGTTGTGAGGATACAAACCCACTTCAGATGCAGCGCAGAGTGATATCCAAGTCTCCTGATACAAAGCATATTTATACAGGTCTGGAAGTGAGATGTAATAGGGAAATCATGGCCCTTGCCCTAAACATTCAAAGGCCTGCATAGACTAATAAGATCTTGTAGATCTCTTCCACAGAAGATGCATTTGTTCTTTCTCCAATGTAATATATGCCCTTCTATGTTAGCATGATCCTCCAGTCTACATTGGACAGGCAGGTCAGTCCCTATGCCAGTGGATAAATTAAGACATATCAGAAATTATAAGTGGCAGTACCCCAAAATCAGTCTCCCTGGACATTCAGCAGAGATTGAAATGCCGCAGTTCTTTAATAAGGAAATTACAAAATAAGACTACAAGAAAAACAGAAAATTCCAATCCATTATAGCAGAGGTGTGAAAAAGGCAATGGCTTCAATGGCGCACAACATGTATTAATACAATATTCAGCACAAGGAATCTCAGAAAAGGTTTTGAACTTCAAGAAACTTTTTGAAGTTTTCACACATCAAGACTAACTGAACACTGACGATCTGAAGGACTTGTATCACATTATGCAGTTCAAAAACAGCTTTAGAGAAATTAGGTACCTCTAAAAGCAGGGCAGGTGTTTTACAATGCCATAAAGAAAGATCAGAAAATGCTGAGCAACCAAAAGGAAGGAGGAAGTCCTGATAGCTCTTCTTCATCAAGGATGGGAGCAACAGCACCTTCATGACTGGATTTGAGCCCAACCTTCCATGGTCCCAAAAAAGCTGGGCATTGAGTTGAACAAAAACTCACCTCCTACTGTTCTGTCTCTCTGTCTATACAAAACGGCATTGAATGTTTGCCGTGTATGTGTACTGTGAGTCCCTGAGTCCCTTTCGGGGTGAGAAGGGTGGAATATAAATAAAGTATTATTATTATGTTATTATTATAAAACTTCACGCAGTTTTTTTTAATTACATAGTCATAAAGGTGCCGCTACATCCCCCCTCCCCTTTCCTCTTTTTTTTTTATGTTGCAAGAAACTGGCACACTTACTTTTTAAAAATCTGCTAGATTTATCCTTGTTCATCTTGCAGAGCAAACCACAGACTACCTACTACAATGCAACCTGAGCCTTGCCACATGCACAGTGGAGGACCTTCTCACAGCAACACCAGAGGCACTTCAAGTGGCCAGCTTCTGGCCAAAGGATATTTAGCACAATGCCAAGTTTTAAACTTTGTGTTTCAAATACATTTTAATTGTACCCTCAATTTGCTTCTGACACGATAAATCAAAATAATCCACAGCTTCTGATGAAAGATCACAAAAGTGTCTTTTTAAAAATATTACATATCAGTATGATTCCAAGGTGTGGTCAGTCCTATGAGGACTCTCAAGACCATGCTGATGTCCAGCTTCCCCAGACATATATTGTGTATATATATTGAATCAAGTGCATGTTAGCAGATGTGTATGGCTGATTCACCTTAAGTTGGGAAAGCAAGAAAATGGCACGAATACTTCACACTTGCATCATAATGAACTAGGCATCTGCATAAGCATGGAGTTCCATTTTTTTGAAAGAATACCTTGTAACAAGGGCAGCATTGATCCTTCAAGTGTTTTGGTTGACATATCCCCTGAGCCCCTGGCATTTTTATTGGAGATTCCAACTAAAAAGAGGGATTACTATGTATGGAGCTCCAATTTAAAATTTGATCTTTGTTTACCAAAACTCAGTTGAATGAGGAAATTGAAATTCAAACCCTCGTGTTTAGTTCAAAAGCTCTGAGAAGGCACTGTCTCTCAGCTAAACACACTTTACAAAATGCTTGTAAGGTTAAACTGATATTTTGGAGGGCATATCTTTAAAATGACAGGAAAGATACCAGTGTAATACATCAGTGCATGTTTAGGAAGCCACTCTGTCATTAATATTTTATTTATATAGGAGTTTTTTATGACACAGAAGCAAAAGAAAACATTGGAAACATGCCAGAGAAAATAAGAATTTATTGAGTTTTTTAGTTTACTTGATTATGGTTACTGGAAAAACATTTCTCAAAAATTAAGTAGTCTGCTAAAAAAATATACAGTGACACAAACTTCTAGTAGTACTTCTCCTCTTTTTTCTGCCTTTGAAGAAACCGATTATGAAAACAATGGACTCTCCTCAAATAAATCACCTCTATGTAGGCCAAAAGAACCATGAGCACAGCTGGGGACTTTTCCTATAGATTTTTTCGTGCCACCGAGAGATCTTCAAAGAAAGCTTTGCTGATGACTCTTGTTTCTTTGCACTGATTTATTTGGATTGCAGCCAATAGCTACAGGTGGATAGTAACAGACACCAATTACCATTTGTATTTACTGACCCGTCAGTCCTACACCATCCTCCACCAGAGGAGAGAGAGATCTCAAGAGTAGTTTCTCTTTGCATTTTCCCCCAATAGGAACTAATGGAGCATACAGCAAACTACATAGATGCATTTATGCCTCTTCATCCCCTGCAATTCTCCCCGTCTCCAATGGAGAGAAACACATACAACTATGGTTAAGTCCTTAAAGATGCCCGTGCCTTATCGAGTATTTCTTTTCTGATCTTGGGGTAATTTGGATGTGCTTCTAAAACCTGATGAAAGAAAAAAAAGTGAGTAATAAAACAGCCATAAACATTTCTCAGTAAAACAACACTTGATAGTTATTCAACTGCCCACCGATCCACATATAAAGTGTTCCAAAACAATAGGCATGCAGCATGCCTCTTGAGAATACACCATTATATAAATAAATCACGAGAGGGCAAATTATGAACTGCAGGTGGTCCTTCAGGAGCCGATTTCCCTCCCCCAAATACCTATGGAGGATATTTTCACATGTTTGGAGCCCCCCACCTCACCCCGAGAGAAATTGAGATACTGTGAAACTGTTTTTGAATGAAAAAAAAAGTTTCACAATGTCCCAAAATGGCCTCTATAGAGAAGTGACTCCCGACTGTGTTCTGCGGAATCCTAGGCTTCCACAAAAGCATCATAGAGGTTGCAAGAAAAATCTTTAATATATTTTTTTCAAATCTTTTTCCAAAGTCCAGGTCAGTGTATAAAGGTCTTATTGGTATTCAATGTACCTCTGCTTTAAAAACTAAACTTGTAGCTGTGCCACTGAATGACTGTTGGGTAGGATTGATAGACATATAGCTGTCAGTAGCCAGAAAGGCTACTTGAGTAATGCTCCTCTTCGTGACCTTCTATCAATGTGAGTCAGGCTTTTTAGCTTATGCTTTTACAAAAACAAATATAAGAGTGAATTTGAGGCTGTCCTGGATTTGCATATTCAGATGTCGAACATAAGTCCCAATTTCAAAATTAACAAAATGAAATAATTTCATCCATCACATTAAGTGTGAATCCAATATTTTCTTATACCAAAATAAAGGTTTGTGCTTATGTTTAAAATGTTCGAAGCCTACTACATTATATAAAATTATTATTATTATTATTTACTTCATTTCTACCCTGCCTTTCTTGACCCTGGAGGGGATTCAAGGCAGCTTACAAATTCAGCAAAAATTTTATGCCGCACAGATAGATAATAAAACACATCTCATCAAAATATACAACAATCCAAACATATAAGCAATTAAAATACATATCAATCAAACAGATTAAAAAGCATCTATAGTGCCAAGTCTTTATCTCATATTTTTATTTATTTATTTGCTGCATTTGTTAACCGCCGTTCTCAGCCCTAGAGCGACTCACGGCGGTGTACAACATATAAAAGACAAATTACAATAAGCCATAATGACAAAAACAAATATATCACTAATACACAATTATCTAATTACACTAAAAAATCCGCTCCGTCTTATAGTAGAATCATAACCAATCTCGTAATCCATATTCCGTTCCAGTTGTCATTTCCAGTTACTGTAGCACTCAGTTAAATGCCTTCTCAAATAGCCATGTCTTGAGGCTCTTACGGAAGGACATAAGGGAGGGCGCCTGTCTGATGTCAGTAGGGAGGGTGTTCCACAGCCGGGGGGCCACCACCGAGAAGGCCCTCTCTCTCGTCCCCGCCAGACGTGCCTGTGAAGCAGGTGGGATCGAGAGAAGGGCCTCCCCGGACGATCTCAAGGTCCTCGTGGGCTCATAGGCCGAGATGCGGTCCGAAAGGTATTTTGGGCCGGAACCGTTTAGGGCTTTGTAGGATAACACCAGCACCTTAAATTGGGCCCAGTAGCAAATCGGCAGCCAGTGGAGCTGGAACAACAAGGGCGTTGTATGCTCCCTGCGTCCTGCTCCTGTTAGTAACATGGCTGCCGCGCGCTGGACTAGCTGAAGCTTCCGGGCCGTCTTCAAGGGCAGCCCCACGTAGAGAGCGTTGCAGTAGTCAAGGCGGGATGTGACCAGAGCGTGTACCACTGTGGCCAAGTCAGACTTCCCAAGGTACGGGCGCAGCTGGCCCGTAATAGTTTTCCAAAATCCATAGCCCATTATTCAAGCTGATAAAATCTCATTCCGTAGTTTCCTATTCACCAAACACCTGCATAAAAAGCCAGGTCTTTTTTTCTAAAAACCATGAGGGATGGGGCTTGCCTGATGCCACTGGGGAGGGAGTCCCACAGCCGAGGGGCAACCACTGAGAAAGCCTTGTCTCTTAGCCCAACCAATCGCGCTTGCAAAGAGGTTGGCACGGAGAGCAGGGCCTCCCCAGCCGATCTTAAGGATCTTGTAGGTTCATAGAGGGAGATGCGTTTGGACACACAGGCAAATGGTGTAGTTAAAAGAAGGAAGAACTTTGTGGTTCACAATACTTAGGGGCAGAGTTAGAATTCTGCGGGAAAAATAGGGACACAATTAGGGTTCCACAAGGGAAAAAAGTCTTCTGAGGATTCCATGACCAAAAACCTTTGGGAATGGAGATCCAGGAATACATCTCTCGCATATGTACAGACAAGGCTTAGTTTTAGATTAGGACTAGTTCTATTTTTGTTTCTCCACTTTTTGTATACCACATAAAGTTGCAGATCCTTAGAACCATTATTTTAAATTCATGATACTTTACCTTATGGCAAACATTGACTGCATCAATGTATCTCTTGGCTTTCAGGTAATTAAATGCCAGTTTGAAACCTGTAAAAACAACGGATCACACATTTTACAAAGGGGAAAGCTTTTGAGCCTTTTCTGTGTTGGAGATGCTTTTTCTTTTCAGAAATAGAGAAGATGGCTTGTGCAGTTTTTGTATTTCTTTTTCTCTTAACAGTTTAAATGATGGTGAACAAAAGGGAAAAGGGATAAAATGAGAGGAGAAACAGATGGCTCATTGTTCATGTTTTCTGGGACATGCCTCTATCTCTCTTTCAAAAACAGCACTTTTTTGTCCCTATGTACAGACTTCTCTCCACACATAAAGACAACAAAGAATTTGTTCTGGCTGTCCGTGTGTGTGTGTGTGTGTGTTGGGGGGGGGGGGGGGGTGGTGGTGGAAAATGCAGACATATTTTTTGTATGTACAGATTTATTTATTTATTTTACCAAGGTCTGTTTTAATAAAATGAGAAGGCTGGCCCTGGAAGATTTTTATAATTCAGAGAAAAGAAACAGGAACTTTCCAAAATAGTGACAAGGACACAATAGGGTGGAGTTGAGATAAGGCATAATGAAAAGGATTTCCCCTCAACATTCATCCAGTCTAGCTATATATAGTTATTTCAGTGGGCATCTGATGCCATTCTTTTGACCTGGACCAGTAAATACAACTTTAGAGAGCCTTCTAATCCCAGCTATGTTATGCTGGTATCAGGAAGCTCCAAGACTGAATGTATGACTGGAATGTCTTCCCAAGTGAGCTTCATGAAAGCGGAGTGAGCTCAAGTCAGAAAGTGCTATTTTAATAGCTGGGAGGAGATAGCAATGGCATCAGTCTCTGCCCAGAGACACTAAGGGTGCATCCAAATAGAGCAAAAGTATTGGAAAGATGTGGTATTCATCAATGTAATCTCCAAGCAATGTCTCTAGCCCCATCTACACTGACCATTTAATGCTGCTAGCTTCAAACTGTGGCGGGTAGACAGCAAACTCCCATGAAAGAGTGAAAAAAGCCATTTAAAGTGCAGCAGCTTCCAATGGGTTCTGGATTTCTCTGCACAGTGAAACCACTTTCTTCAATACCAGTTTGAAACTGATCTAAGTGGCCAGTGTGGATGTGCCTTCGGCTATCCCAGACTATTTCTGGCAAGTCGCAGCATCAGCTGTAACATTTTATTCCCACCCTATGGTGTTTTCCCCCCAGTTCCAAGACATAGCAGAATATCTTACTCTCTTCTCACCCTCTTACCATTGTTAAAATCCTTTAGCATTTAATGCATTATTGAAATTGCATTATAATTTAGAAATACAAACAGAATAAAAATTGTCCTTCTGATTAAATGATCCTCTTAATAAATGACATTTCTCATTTAAACCTTAGAAAAAACATAATAGAAGTCCAAGAAATTGCTAAAAATAGCTCCTGCCTCCTCCCACAGACTGGACTGAGTGATTGCAGATGCGAATGGCAAAATCAGATGAAAACCGAAGAGTTATGTCATGAGGACTCACATTTCTTTAGATTAACCTGGAAAAGCCCTTGGTATGTCTTCTTTCTTTAGCCCACACAGGTCAATCGGAAAGAAGAACTGTTTGAGTTAAGAGCTCAGCCATAGAACAAATTAAAATCTTAACTCAAGGTATTACTGTATGATGTCTCCACATATATTATTGCTGTTCTGCAGGCCTGCTATTTGGTTTCATTTTATTGTGCTGTTAGTCAATATACAGGCAGTCCCCAAGTTATGAACAAGATAGGTTCGGTAGGTTTGTATGCAAGTCGGAACAGGTATATTTTTAAAGTGTAAATATTGGATAGCATAGGAAAGAGTTAACACCCCTATGGTCTTTGTTTTGCTCTCTGTGCCCCTGTTCAGATGATTTTACCTCACTTTCTGTCCCTGTGATAATTGGATTCTGAAATCCAATTCTGAATTCTTGGATTGTGAATTCCACAATTGGCTTGTTGTGGAAACAAGGATTTCTGCAAATGCTTCAGTAGAGACACCTTTTACCCATGATAACCATTCCAGGAGTAAATTTCCCTTCCAAGGGGTAGAAGTCTCCCTGTTGTCTCAGCCCCGTTCTTAACTATGAGTTATTTGTAAGTTGAATGTTTGAAACTTGGGGACTGCCTGTACTGAACTTGGTTTTCGATTCAAA
The DNA here is from genome assembly GCF_037176765.1 of Anolis sagrei. NCBI lineage: Eukaryota > Metazoa > Chordata > Lepidosauria > Squamata > Anolidae > Anolis > Anolis sagrei. The sequence continues at coordinate 196,993,844 of NC_090021.1, read as the reverse complement.
ATCAAGATCCAGGTCTAAAAATTTATTCTGAGACCACAACAGGAAAAAAGCTGGTGATGAACTTACCTATAGTTGGATTTGTTTGGTTTCCATACTTCCAGGCCATCTCATAATTTGCTGCTGCGTCCTTATATGCTTGTTCCTTTTCCATAATGTATCCCATATATTCATAAGCCTTACAACAAGACTAGAAAGGGAAAAAGGACTTCTGCATCAACTGAATTATGAACAAATCCTATTGGCTCACTAAAATAGCAAGCTAGAATTTGGTTGGCTGTTTTCTAAGTGAATAGTTTACAGAAAAGTCCGCACCTGATTGCCCCATTCAGCTTCACTAGTATAGGGAGTTACAGAGACTATCATTACCTGAATAGCCAAAAACCCGCAATTATGCAAATCAACTGTGACCCCCAGTTGATTCCCTGTCTCTCTGAGCCATCCCTATGTCTCCTTTTTCATAAAGTTAACTGCATTATCTGTCCTATTAACATGAACAGCACAGGTAAGAGTCCATAACCTGTGACTTACCCTGTTATTACGAAGGCACCGTTTTAATAATTCACCAGCCATGTCGTATTTGGAAGACTGAATGTAAATGTCAGCAAGCAGAAGCCAGCTTTTCTCAAACTCTTCTGCATCAATGGGGTTCCAGTTCATTTTTGCAATGCGCTTCAATTGGTTCCTGGCCCGCGGAGTTTGCTTTAAGATCATGTACGCTATAGCCATCCCCAAGAGGGCTGGGACATGGTCCTTCTGAAAGTAAAAACACAGGATGCACCTCAGATGCGAAACAAGAGAGCCTGGCGTAGATCTCAACAGGGCCTCTACAGGATATACTTGACACTGATAACACCAGGCACAGTCCCAAGCAAAAGACCTGCAAATGCAAATATATTCTTAAAGCCCACTGACTTCCTTTTGTAAATAGATGCAAGAAGAAGGGGATGCTTGTGACAAATTCTGCACTACCCTACCTTCGGTGTGGGGGAACAGAGCTCCTTTGAGTAGAAAAACAAACTCCTTAGTGGGAAACAGTACTTCTCCTTACCTTTGGCATGTGCATTAGCTCTTCCAGATCATTCAGCAGATGTATAATGTAAGCTTCTGTAGTTCAAGGCGCTTGTTTCTTTAGCCTTACAATGGACACATTTATACGCTATATCACTAGAGGCCTAAATACCTTAAAAGGCACAAGATCCTATATGACCTTGGAAACTGGTCTGTATTTGGATGAGAGACCACCAACAAACACCAGGTGCTACCAGCTATATTTCGCAAGCCAATAGAAAACCACTTCTGATAATTCCTGGCTTTTAAAACACTATGATATTCATGGGGTTGCCATTAGTATACACATACTGAAGTCACATACTTGAAGGTATATACACATACCATGGGATCCCTCAGGGAGCAATCTTCTGGTTATTTCCCTAATTTAGCAACTGCAATTAAAGCTCCAATGCTACCTTTCTTTGTGGAAGAAAACTGTAAATACAGTTGTTGCTTTTTACCTTGACACATTTTGTATGGGAACAGTGGCATAAAGTAATTCAAACTTGAGGACTAAAAAAGGCACTAATGCTTAATTCCTGACTTGAAACTCTAGAAATTCTGGATGATAACTCATATTATCTGATCATTGGCCACTGTGTTGGAAATGATGAGTGCTGCAGTCCAACGTCAAGTGTAGTTTTTGCAATGAGGCTAATTGAATAATTAATGCATTTATGCACTGATATAATAGAATCTAATTGATATCAATGCGTACAGACTTTACAGTACAGACTTTACTATTTGCCATATTTTAAAAAGTTGATGTGATGAAAAAATAAAGACATGTTTAAAATCAGCATAAAAATTGATTTGAACTGTTCTACTTGCATTTCTGATGATTATAAAAAGTTTGATTGTGTTGGCTCGTGTTATCTTTTAAAGTGCAAAGCGGATATTTAATATGTTCTGCTATGAAAGCAATGAACAAAACATGGCATACATTTGTTAACAAGTATATTATATTTGTAATGCACTGAGCTGCAACAAAATGAACATTTTTAATAATGTATGTTATTTTACACAAGCAGAAACCCAACTGAGATTCACATTCCAGCTTCATATTTGGGAAGATATTATATATCAAATTACTAAGGTTTGGAATATATTATAAGGTGTTACTTATTATATTTCCCTATTAGAAAAAAAAACCTTATCAATATGGAGTTACTTACATGTTAACTGATCTGATTTACACTTCAGTAAAATTATTCATCATCATCAACAACAACCCACCTCATTAACAACAACCTCTGTAAAGGCATTCAGGGCTCGTTCCACATTTGATTTTTGTTTTGTTGCCACAAGGCAGTAATTTTCCATGATGCGAAGCTGCACATGACCTTGAGCAGTCTGGGGCTTCAGTTCCTTTAAGAGCTTTTCTGCGGTTCTCACAGCCAGCTGCACAGATTCTTGCTTCTCACTGGAAGCACTGTGTATAAGAAAACAAAAAGCATCAAGGGTCTATAATCAAGAGCACAATTTCAATCTTAAACAAGACTGGTACCAGAAAGGTACCAGGTATGCTCTTGGATATATTCTAGATTTAAACTGAAGAAGAAGAACATGATCAAAATGTAAGAGTATGTCTTGTGGTTACTTTTGTAAACTACACTGTCAATAGTGTGCAGTACTCTCAGTGCATCCCTGAGATATTTGGCTCTCAAGACTCTCTGACTCTTCCAGGACCCTTCTACATAGCCATATAACCCAGAATATCAAGGAAGAAAATCCCACAATATCTGCTTTGAATGGGTTATCTGAGTCCACACTGCCATATATCCCAGTTCAAAGCAGATAATGTGGGATTTCCTGCCTTGATATTCTTGGATATAGGGCTGTGCGGAAGGACCCCCAAAAGACATGGCTACATTTTTATGACCTCAAGCATGTGACTTTTTGCAATTGTACTCCACTCAACTTGGGAAGGCATTTTTAGCAGCCCATGTGAACTTCACAGAGTTCCATGCACAGAAAAATGGTCCTGGACCCACTAAATTTGTCCACAGAAGTCATAGCTCCTGAGCCAACCTAATGTATAGGACAAATTCGTGCCTATATGCCACACATCATATGCCACATAGACACTTGTATGACAAGATATTCAACAGCTCACTTGGCTTAGTCCTGTTTGGTTGGGAGAGGGAAACAAAAAAAGAAAAGAAAAGGTACAATCAATAAATGTTTAATTACAGAATCTGCTAAACCACTGTCAAATCAAAAAAACTGCCTAAACTTTATTTTTATTTATGTTTTAATGTTACCTACTAGTCTGCCTCTAATAGAATTATAGAATGAAAATCTAGTCTTGTTGCTATACTCAACAAGTGTTAAAGTAATAACATTTAAAAGATTTACACCATCACTTACTCTGTGTCGGTATCCAGGTGTTCAAAGACTTCACCTCCCACTGTTTCATTGTCTGGGTTCAAGCAGATTTCGATCATGTTGTAAACAGCATTCTGTCCCCAGTCATTGTCCTTCCTTGCTTTGTTAAAATGCCGAAGTGCATCATTTGGTTCTCCAGTGTACCTAGGCAGGCAGTCCAACTCACTTAACAGCATGTACGAATTGACTTTAAAACAAAAGTATAATCTCCAAACTTAGCAAAGTCTGTCTTAGTCATAACAGTGTTAAGACATGTGTTCTGTGAGTTGTCTCTCAGAATGTGATCAGAATTTACTCAGAATGTGGATCACTAGAAGGAGAGAGTACAAGAGAGAGGGGCAACTGAAATGAGGTGTGTAGATTGATATCTATATCTATATGGAAGGGCCCCCTTGTAATGCAGCAAGTTAAACCACTGAGCTGCTGAACTTGCTGACCGAAAGGTTGGCAGTTTGAATCCGGGGAGCAGGATGAGCTCCTGCTGTTATGCCCAGCTTCTGTTAACTTAGCAGTTTGAAAACATGCAAATATATGTAGATGAATAGGTACTGCTTCTGCGGGAAGGTAACGGTGCTCCATGCAGTCATGCTGGCCACGTGACCTTGAAGGTGTGTATGGACAATGCCGGCATTATTTCAGTAATGCATATTTTTCAGCCATACCTACCAAAGATATAGTCCTTTGCAATAGTGAAAACCTGGATCAAGCTTTGTCCTGGGAGAGTGTTTTTCAGCCATCGAAAGGAATCTTGGGATTTCTTCTAGCTTTCCGGCCCTTCTTAAAAGGTCAATCAAACGCGACAATGTTGCATAATTGTCTGTTAACGTAAGTATACAGGGCATTACAGAAAGCAACTGTTTTTATTTAATAGTTCTGTACAAGGATGAAAGGGTGTTAAGACAAAACCAACATTACAGTGTGGTGTCTCTTGGGGCATACTTTCCCTTCTGCATTAAGGATGGAACCAAGTTCGCCTCTGGTGACTCTGCATGTTATGGGAAGGACATCTCAAGCGGAGTGCCTACTCTACACAACTGAATATTTGCTCACTGAAATATACAATGAAGCATATTTAATGTTGAGGATTAGATTACACTATGTAACATGATTTTTGTCCCTGAGTTATAAATGTCATTTCCTAATTTTTTTTCTATCATTAATAACATGGGAAAAGTTTGTTAAACTGCAGGAACTTTGTTTTGGTGGGACATCATGCTGCACATTTTGCTATCGTTTTTCAATGAATACCTCATGGAGTCTCAACCAATTCAACACCGTTTGTGGCAGCCACAAAAAAACGAAGTTTCTGGAGTATAGCAACTTGTTTCAAAGTAAGCACCACACAATTAAACAGGAACAGATCCCCCCCCCCCCAATTTTGTTACATAGTGTTATGCGTCTTATAATACTTGTAACTAAAAGCATTTTTCACTAGAAAAAATAACTTTAGAAAAATCTATCTTCTCTCACCAAATTCTATCTAATTGTACCTATCAGCATGTAGCTTTAGTATAAACATTGTTTTTTTAAATAATAAAAAAAGAAACAACACAAGGACAGAATGCTGACCTGGGTTGCGATCCAAGAGCTGTTGGAAATGAAATACTGCTTGTTCATAGTCCTGTTTCCTGAACATAAGGTCAGCCATCATCTACAAGTATAAAGCAGACATGATAATAAAACAGTACTGTAAAAGCCTCTGTAATGGAGCCCTCAAAAAGCAACATATGGAAGGGCTGTTCGGAAAATAGCATTTCAAAGGGTTTAACCCATTGTGCCACCACGGCTCCTAATTCACAGTTATTCACAGTTAAAATCCATTAAAACATATTCAAAGCTAAAAATAATAGCGCTCCCTGACTTGCTTTTAAAAACTCTTTAACATATGTATAGATAATCAAGAAACTATCATTTTGGACTTTTAATTCATTAAGATGGACTCTCAAGTCTTGGTTGTCTGGGAACTGCATGGATCAGAGTCCTGGGATTGTTACCCCATTATAGGCTGCAACTAAATATCTGTATACCAGAGAAGGATCATGTAGCTCCATTAATATCCCAAGCATGCATTATTAAATAGCATTCTTTGATTCCTATCAGCTCTCCTTCTTTCTTATTCACTACCACTGAGAATGTCTAAATCAGTATTATTGCAGTCATATAAGGCAAGGATTGTGAACCTGAGGAAGGTTCTGGTGGCATCATGATACCAAAGGGAAAAGTTATAAAGAGTAGTAAAAAGAACCCAGTATTCCACTAATGAGAGCCAATGTGGTTTCAGCATTGAACTAGGACATTAGAGACCACAGTTTGAATCTCCACTTGGCCATGGGAATCCATTAGGTAGCAAGTTACCCATTCTCAGAAGAAGGAAAGGGCAAACTGCTTCTGAGCAAAGAAAATTCTATTATAGGTTCTCCTAAGGGTTGCCATAGATCAGAAATAGCTAAAAGACACAGAATAACAATTTCCTTAGTACAGAAAATAAATATGGTATCAAAGAACGAACCAAAGGACCGTCAGAGTTACTATTTAATTTTCTTTTTTTAAAAAACCCAAAAATAATTTGATGAGACTGCACAACTTACCATAGCAGCAGCTGCATTATCTGGATCATTCTTCAGCAATAGCGCACATTGACGCTGGCAGGAATCCACATCGTCGTATGCAAGGTACAAGCGTGCAAGTTCCAGCATTACCTGAGGGTTAAGAGCAGGGATGGAATTCTTCATAATTCTGCTCTCAAAGAAAGCAACAAGGAATTTCAGCAATTCCCTTCCCCATAGGAGAAACTCTTTGAAAACTGTATACAGAACACCCTTGGTATCTACTGGGGTTTGCTTCCAGTCCTCTTCCCGCTAGATACCAAAATCCATGGATGTTCAAGTCCCATTATATATAACGTCATAGTAAAATGGCATCCCTTAGAAAAAATGATAAAATTAATGTTTGTTTGGGGGATTTTTTTTAAAAAAAAATGAGTATTTTCAAACTTTGTGCAGTTGAATCTATGGATGCACAATCCCAAAACTTGCTGACTGTAGCTCAACCAACAGATAGTATTTAAAAGCTACACAGTTTTCAGACACAGGCTGCAGCTTGGAACTTACTCTGCACAAAATTTGCATGTGGTATTTTATAATAATAATAATAATAATAATAATAATAATAATTTATTTCTAAACAACCCTATCTCCCCGAGGGAACTCAGAGAAGTTTACATACATATAAAAAGATGCCACAACTAACATCACACAACATCAAAACTGTAAAACAGACAATTAATAGACTTACTATTAAAAGAGAATTGGAATTAAGTCATAAGAATATAGATACTAAAATAGAACATAATTTCACAAATAAAACATTATTGCACAAAAAATATGCTAGCAATTAAACTACTAAAATGTAAACAGTGCCTATTTTTAGTAGAAAACAGCACTTTGTTTATTGTTTTCCTCTATAGAAAATGGATTCACCTGTTCAGAAAATGTTTTCTGTGGAGAAAAAAAAATCCCTAAGTGTAAGTTTTGTACAGGATATGTCCTGAATTGTGGAGAGCTTCCTTCATCCAAAACTCTTCCTGTCAAGACTTCAGTGATATGTAAGAAGCATGCTTTTCAAACATTTTTTTCAAATATTCAAAACATAAGATGCAAATTCTCTGCCATTCCTGCGGTAGAAGGTGATGACAAAAGTGTATATCTACAGCCAGGCTTTTTAGAGCAAGACTTAAAGGAAGACAAAGCCATAGCTGTATTAGCCTGGATTATCCTTTTCCAAAGGGATCTTGTAGCATCTCGGAGACTGAGATAATGAGGTTGGTTGCAAAAGTTTTCATACACCAAGTCCCTGCATCCGAGGAAGTAGTCTAAGCCTATGAAAACTTATACAACCAACTTTTTTCTCTCGGTTAATTTCTAAGATGCTATGAGATCCCTTCACTTAAAAGAAAAGTATCATCTTGGTGCTCAGCTGACCTTGTTGTCTGTCTCACAATAAACAAGAGCTTCTTTGTAAAATTTGATTGCTTTCTCATAGTTCCGTTGGGTAGCTGAATGCTTTGCTATCTCTGAGCAAATTTCAGCTGCCAGTTGCTTCTGCACGGGAACAGCGTCCAGCTGCTCTATCTGAATCCTTTTCAGTACTTTGGCCTGCGAATCCCGAGCCTGAAGGAAAAGCAAGAACAGTTTAGGGAAAGAAATAATGCACAGAGAAAGAATTTGAACACATTTCCAAAGGACCTATTTACTTCCACTGAAGTCAGGGTTGGATATGAGTTTTCCCTTCATGTATACAACATGAGAAGCTGCATTCACAGAGATTATTGGTCTTTCAAGCTCAGTATTTCTATAGCAGGGGAAACTAAGGCCCGCAGGTCAGATGCAGCCCTCCAAGGACATTTCCCTGCCTCCCACCCTAAACTTCAGGCAACCCCGAGTCTGAAACGACTTGAAGGCACACAACCACAATCCTAATTAACTTGATTCTCTCAGCAGTCAAAAGCAGGCCCTAGTGAAATACTAATGAGTTTATGTTGATTAAAATTGTTCTTCATTTCAAATATTGTATTGTTTTTTTTTTCATTTTTTTGCACTACAAATAAGATACGTGCCATGTGCATAGGAATTTGTTCATGTTTTTATAAAACTATAGTCCAGTCCCCCAACAGTCTGGAGGACCATGAAGCGGCCCTCAGCTTAAAACAACCAATAGCCTGAACAGTAATAAATACTGAACTTGGAGGGTAGAAGCTTGTTCTGTATAGTGTCAAGACAAGGGCTGGTGGAAAAGCGCAAGAGCCAATAATATATTAGGGCTAGAAGGCCAATGTCATTTAGAATGCCAGATCTATAGGGTAGGGGACAGTGAAAAAGTACAAGAGCTGATAGTAAATTATAGTTGGGGGAGGGGGGGCAATTATCTGGTGAACTGTTTAATCATAGGCACAGTGGAACTAAACCTGGGACATTTTGCTTGCCAAGTGCTTAGTCTATCATGCTTTTGGCCTCTCAATTTGCAAGCGTGTAAGGAGGTGAGGTTAATGCTTATGTCTGACTAGCACACTGATTCTCAACCTGTGGATCCCCAAGTGTTTTGACCTACAATTCCCAGAAATCCCAGCCTGTTTACCAGCTGTTAGGATTTCTGGGAGTTGAAGGCCAAAACATCTGGGTCTCACAGGTTGGGAACCACTGAACTAGCAGAAGCAAAAGATATAATAATGACTCTGCTGATTTAGCACACCTTGGCTACTTTTAATGTCAAAGCCTGTTGACTGAATAGGGATTCATATAGACTGTCATGAGTGAAGGATGGCATTGTTTACTGGAAGAAAAGAGGCCTAGCAAATATGGTGATGGAGGGAAATCATCAAATGTATTTATCTGTTAATTTTTTTAATCGTGTCAGAAGTGGTTTGAGAATATACTGCAAATTGCTTCTAGTGTGAGAGTATTGGCTGTCTGCAAAGACGTTGCCCAGGGGATGCCCAGATGTGTTACAATCCTGTGGGAGCCTTCTCTCATGTCTCCACATGGGAAGCTGGGGCTGACAGATGGGAGCTCACATCATCTCGCAGATTCGAACCACCAACATTCAGGTCTTCTTGTGCAGTTTAGCCGGCACAAGGGTTTAACCCACTGTACCATTATGGCAACTATCTGTTAATAATAACAGCTTTGGATAATTTTTAATTTAATGCTATACATTAGTAGCACTTTGATTCCACTTTAACTATCATGCGATTTGTACTTTGGGCAGAGAATCAAAGGACCATTCCGGTCAAAGAAGTGAAGGTTTCTTTGCAACTGCAAATCCCAGGATTCTTTAAAATGTTGGCATGGCAGTTAAAGTGGAATCATGCTGCTATAATCATGCTATAAATCTGTATTGTGAAAGAGACCCGTGCATCTTACTTCTGTGGCAAGAATTCTGAAGTGCCCAGAGTCTATTCTTCCTTAGTTCATATAGCAATATGTCTGTACACACAGTGCTACAAAAAAAGAGGTATGACAGACCCCAATTCCAAGATACTAACACTCTAAAACAGACCCAGGGAAAGCAGATATATGGAGAAGCAGAAGAATATGCAGCTATTTCAATTGCAAAGACTTTGTCTTACTCAGTAATGTACTCCTGTACCTGTTGTAAAGAAACAACAGCATCTTCTATCCTCTCCATTTTGCTATAGACTTTTGCAAGAAGAATCTGGTACCTGACATCATCCATCAGAGAGGACAAATCATTTGCTTTGAAAAGGAGAAAGAGATATAATTTGATACAAAACTTTGGAGCACAAAGTAAGCACAGTTGTGGGTGAACTTCACATGAGAGTTATGAAAAAAGTTCCCCAACGAAACAACTTTAATTCTGAGTGCAAACCAAGTGAGTGAAATGACACATTTTTTGTACTAGCAACTAGTATATACAATCATTTAGAGCGCAAACAACATCGAACCAAATAAGTCAAGAACTGAATGCTAAATTTAGTAAACTGCGTGGAGCAGTGAAGTCTGTGCAATTCAGACACTCAGCCAGAAAAAGTGATGAAAAGTACTTATATTTATGGTGCTCAAAGAGATGCCACAGAAAAACAATAAAAATTAAACTCAGCTCATTTCCCTCTTACACAATTCCTATTCTTTTTAGCATTTTACTACAACTTGGACTGCATAGCTCCATCCTACAGACTCCTGCCACTTTTGGTTTGGTAAGGTACAAAGACTTCTCTGCTAGAAAACTCTAAAGTAGTACATGTCAAACTATGTGGAGTGGAATGGCAATTTTATCCCTTATTTGGCAAGGACAGGTGCCATAGTCATGCCACAACATTACCATAATTGCAGGCTTGAGTTTTATTTGAAAGTAAACTATTACATGAAATCATCAGTAAACAAACTTATCTTTAAAAGAAGCCTGCTTGCATCTTTGTCTACTGTGAACATCAAATAGAAACAAAATATCTACGTGCCCAGTGATCATCCATTACCAAATAAACTCTGCTATCCCGATGTGATCCTAACAGTCCATAATCTATACCCCAATGGGTGGTGATCCTAACAGGTCATGATCCAATCCAATTCCCAATACATGAAAGGAACAAATACATACCAGACTCATGATCTAAAACTTGCCGAAGAACATTTTCTGCTTTGTCGTATTGGTTCAGCTTCAGCAACAGCTCAGCCAGGTCGTAAGAGAGGAAATTCTGCTGGCCAGTTTTCAGAGCGGCTTCATAATAGCTGATTGCCTAAACAAGACAACCAAGAAACATTGCATCAAAAATTCTATCTGACATTTGCAAACCATTTCAGGAAAATGTAAAAATAAATAAATAAATAAATAAATGATGGTGATGATGACGACGATGATGAAAATAAATAAATACTGTTGAGGGAGATGTAGCTTTAAAAAGGGATTTTCATGGATGCATCCAATGATTGAAAATTCTATGTGCCTGCTTTTGCATAGGACCTTAGTTTGCAAAAATGCTGATGTGTAGCGAAAGAGCTGCCAAGGACCAGAGTTGGACAGAAAGTACTCCCTAATACTCCCTTAATTTCCCAACCGTCTGAAGTACCGACCTATAGATACTTTCCAACTGAGTGTTCATGGCCAGAGAACAACAGAGTATAATTGTGCCATTGTTAAGATCCCATGTTTGCCCTCCTGTCTGTCAAAGTCATAGAGAGCCAATGAAATGTGTATTAGCCAGCTTAGACCAATGAAATGATTGATCTTTGAACACCAATGAGAATGTGTTTCCAATTTTCTGTGAAAATGATAAAAAAAGGCCTTGCAACCCCATTTCAAGTTGTGCCAAAGCCTTTTCATGCACTTCTGTATGCATTTTGTTGTTTTTGCTAGGCCCGCAATAAAAGCCTTTGTAGTAAGAATCCAACTTATGGCCTCCTCTTTGCACTGCTGCCTGGGCCTTTGAGGGATTCCTAAGCTTGTGCATTTGGAGTACTGCTGAGCCCTCCCCCTACAGCGGTGCCCATTCAGTATGAATTGGAGAACAAGTAGTCCCATTACTTCTGTTACATCCATATTTGTTCAGGATAGGTGCTGGCAGATACGTCCTTGATCATGCCCTTCAGTCCATTATACTCCTCACAGATCACTTAAGCTGTTAAGCCATCTGCTCCCTTTATAGCTTGAAAAGTACTTGGTGATGGTTAAGTTTGGTCAAAGGAAACATTGTTCTCTTTCATTACCTAACCACCCCCCAGAAAGGACTCTTCCAATAGAGGTTCCTCTCAACTATTTGTAGTAGTTGGTCCCTGGAACAAGTAGCATACATGGTAAATGATTAAAGTTTCCAGGAAATAAACTGTTGTAGTCAATGGGCACAAATTCATTGGGGAAAAGACCTACTGGTCTCAATTCATCTTAATAAGCACTGGTTTAGAGGACACTGGAGGAAGAGGAAACACGTCAGGGGTGTACTGTTTTTCTAGATATCAACATTGCATACATCTATGCATCCCTTTCTATTCTCTGCACTAGATAACATGCTGCCACTGGGTTTACTTTAAGCAGAATTGATCTAAGTGTTAATAAACCTGTTATTTTTTGGTGTTTACACAAAAATGTGTCTGTGTAATAATTAGCAGTTTTAAATCAGGATTTTTAAAATTCTTCATATCACTTTAAATTGATCGTAAGCACAACAACGTTCATAACCTGTCCTCTACTGCAAGGCAAATTATTATTTTTTTCCCCTAGGACTGTCAAAATACTGGCAAATAGATTAGGAAGTTAAATGGTGATTAGGAAGTCAAATAGTGAAATGCAACCTATCCATTTCAATAATCCAGTCCTCTTCAACCTGGGCTTCTCTCGCTGTGTTGGCCTACATCTCTCAACATTTCTAGCCAGCATGTCCATGAGAAGATTCAAATGGTATGTCATGAAATGCAAAGGGGGATACGTTGACAAAGCTGGTATAAGCATTTCACATTTTACCTTTGCATAGTTGTGAGTCTTTATTAAAGCATTTCCAATTTTATGAGCCAGTGCGCCATCTTTGGGATTCTTCTTCAAAGCCTGTTCATAAACCTCTATAGCTTCTTCAGGCTAAAACACCAACAGATGAAATGAAGATTATGCCATCTGACTGCACTTAGAAGACACGAAATAGATCTCTAACAACTTATCAATGCTGAAAACATGTATATCAGTAGTCTGCTGACAGAAGCGTGCCCCAAACAATACATTAATCACTTTCAAGCAAGGAATCAGAGCAAATCTGAATCAAAAACTACAATGAGCCATTATGTCTTTCTGGACCACAAACAGGCCTTCAGCTATTAACCATAAGTATTTATTGAACCTGAACCAGAGCAGAACCAGAAGAAATAAAGACTATTGGTTCAGAATGAAAGCTCAACCAAACAAAAGAACTTCTAGTGTGGATTGCTCTCTAGTTCCACCAAAACCATAATCAATACATGAACTTAAATGAATGTGTATTATATATTTTAGGTTTGTGGCAAAAGTTTTAACATTCAGCCCAGTTCCAGAGTTAGGACCAATAAGAAGAACTCAATCCTGCTCCCCTTTTCTAGGTTTGGTCAACATACAATTTACAAAATGTAAGGGATGAAGTCTGTCCTCTTATATATTGATGTAAAATGACAAAAATGTCCCCAACTTCTCCTAGAGGGTATTTAGGGTTGCACTTTCTCAGTTCCCGAATAAAGTGTAATTGAGAAAGTAAAAAATTGGGCCAGAGAAACAGGAAACAACACACCATTAAAAACTTTTCCATTGACCTTTGTATATTTGGTTATTACAGGAGCAGGAAGCTGTATATACACTGTATGCTTACAAATCTATCTCATGATGTAGATAACGATCACCTAAAATATCATCCCACTGTGGACTGCGGAAGAACACAGATCTAAGCATCTGAGGGAGAGGAGAGGAAACAAAGCCCCGTGATCTTTTTCCAGAAGTTTGTGATGCTTAAGTATACTTTCCTCTTCTCTTCTGGAGGGAAACTTTTATATTTTTATTTTACACATTTCCACTCTTAAACATTTTCCACTTGTGACCCCTTTCTGCCTGAAAAATTTTTATATGACCCCAGGAATATAAAATGAATCAGCATTTGCAAGGCTGGCTGGACAGGCTAATTTTCCTTTTTGTGGAGTACAGCTGAAGCATCCTCTGCTTACCTCCAGGATATTCATATATGCATCACCGAGGAGCAGAAAAGTGTGAGAGCTTGGCATTTTCTCCACTAAATCTCTACAAAGAAGAAGAAAAGTAATGATTTTTTTTGCTGCTGGCGCAACAAGCTAGGTTTGTATAGCCACAATTGCTTCTTATTTAGTTTAGCAAGGATAGAGAAAAAAATTATATGAGATCCTTGATATCTCAGTCTTCATCCAAATACAGCAACTTGCTTTTTTGTTGACAGCAGTGTTACAGCATCTTAGTGTCACCAAATAGGATGAGATGATCTAGATAAGTGGTTCTCAACCTGTGGCTCCCCAGGTGTTTTAGACTACAACTCCCAGAAATCACAGCCAGTTACCAGCTGTTCGGATTTATGGGATTTGACAGCCAAAACATCTGAGGACCCACAGGTTTTGAACCATTGATCTAGACACAAGACTATATAAATCTCAGCTTTTAATGATGAGCGCCTTCACTGAGCTTTTATGGTGCTCATTACTACTTCACTGAGGACTTCTGGAGGTTTTGCTTCAACTTTTGCTATGTTTGGTTGAAATAAATCAAATAAAAATGCAACGAATATAAAACTACAGTTAATACAAAATTGAAGTGGAAACGCCTGATGCCAGAGACATGCCAGAGAAAACAAATTCCTGAACCAGGTCAAAGGTTCAAATCCGGGGAGAGTGTGGATGAGCTCCCTCTGTCATCTCCAGCTCCCCATGCGGGGACATGAGAGAAGCCTCTCACAAGGATGGTAAAACATCAAAACATCCGTGCGTCCCCTGGGCAACGTCCTTGCAGACGGTCAATTTTCTCACAACAGAAGCGACTTGCAGTTTCTCAAGTCGCTCCTGACATGAAAAAAAAAATCAATACAGAGTGGCAACTCCAAAGGAAAGGCTGTCTATTGATTTCCAATGCCTTTCCATCACATAAAAAACAGAAAAGAAATAAGATTTGCTACTATTATTTTTAATAATATTATCAGTTCTTACCTGTAGCAGTTTGCATATAGCTTCTTGTCTTTCCTGTACTCCAGATAGACCTGGGCCATTTTTTCTTTGGCTTGAACATAATAAGTCTGCTCTGGGGTGATGTTCCTCAGCATAGTCAGTGCTGCCTCCACATCTCCTTGTGCAAGGGCTAGATCTGAATTGGCAATCACAACTCTGAGTTCTTCAGGAGTGCCAGAAAATTCATTGATAGCATCCTGGAGGACTTTAATGGCTTCGTGCTTGAAAAAAGAAGAGTGTTGTTTGGTCAAATGCACTGCTACATTCCCCAACACAGTTTCAGGCACCCCCTTTCCACTTTTATGTCCTCTCAAGTGACAATCAGTTTAAACAGAGCAGGAACCAAATCTACTGAACTGCATCACAGGTTTCATATTAGCCATCTTCAAACTATAGTTTCCCGGCTTGTTTAAAAACTAAATACAGCTATAGGGAAACTACCATTTTATACACATACACACACATACCATGGGACCTTCAATTTTGTAAGGTTGGGGATACAGTACCCCCGCAAAAGTGAAAGATCTGTGAATTTTTAAAAACAATTGTTTACCTGAGACAACATCTCAATTTCTAGGTCCTCCAGTGAATCTTTATGGCCATCTTCTGGCAGATATTAAATATAGGAGTGGAACTGGAGGACCTAGAAATTCCTAGAGAGAACATATTAATCAAACCCACAAAATTAAACCTGAAAATGAGAGGTGACTGTACAATACACCACCTTCCTTCCAAAATCGAATCCAATAAAGAACACAGTATTTATCTGAATGTCACAAGCTTCAGTGTGACCAATGCATTTGGACTCTTCCTTCCAACCTTGTAAGAAAAGCAGGAGTGAGGAGGTGGCTCATTCACATATCATTAAGCCAAAGTTGAGCAAAATAACAAAACATGGACAATCTGTCACTGTTGGTACCACAATGCTAGATCCTTTGGGGACTTAAAAAGTAAAGATGTTAACGAGTATCTAAGTTTGCATATTGGATTATGTACAACCCTTAAATACAGTCATGTCATACCTGTTCACCATTCAAACGATGAGCCTCCACAAGTTCGAGGTAAACAGATACACGGTTGCTTCCATCTATTTCAATTTTCTTTGATTTTGATTTTGAAGATGACGCAGTGTTTCTCATCCCAGGCAAATTCATTGCCATTTGCAAAGTTTTAATGGCTTCGGCTATTTCACCCATTTTTATTTGGGCTTGAGCTTTTATTAAGTGGTATACAGGATGTTCCCTAACCTAAAGAAGGATAAGAAAACACTTTTCATGTACTGTGTTGTTTTCCAGAAACAATGAACAGGAAAGAACAGTGTAAGAATTATGTATTGTATCCAAATTACTGCTCAAATAGGCATTATCATGGCTATAATCATAAACACAAAATATTTTCACATTTATTAAATATTATGTTAAATTAAATATTATGTTAATGCCCACTGAGCTGCTGAACTTACTGACTGAAAGGTTGGTGGTTCGAATCTGGGGAGTGGGGTGAGCTCCTGCTGTTAGCCCCAGCTTCTGCCAACCTAGCAGTTCGAAACATGCAAATATGAATAAATCAATAGGTACTGCTCCGGCGGGAAGGTAACAGTATTACATGCAGTCACACTGGCCACATGACCTTGGAGGCGTCTACAGACAATGCCGGCTCTTCGGCTTTGAAATGGAAATGAGCACCAGAGTCAGACATGACTAGACTTAATTTTGAGGGAAACCTTTAACTTTACTTTATTAAACATACTACATAAAAAGTGATCAGAAGAAGGCTGGACATTTCAGTGCTCTCTGCCCTGTTTTCCAGTGCTTCAGAAAGAGGGAGGGCTGTTAGGATTCAAATATAGGATTTGGGAGTCACTGCTGATTACTATTATTATGGAATGACTGTAAACATGAATTGGAAAAATTACATAATTATTGAATAGAAGGTAAGACTTTATTGTTAAAACAGAATGAAATGATCCATTCATTTGGAGATTCATTCTAGAAGGCAGAAATGCTAGGTAAAGTCTATCTTACGTCTTCATAGACTTCAATGACAGTGGTGTCACAGTATGACACAGCAAATGAGATATATATGCTGGATTTCGTATCACAAAATCACAAGTCAAACACTTCCCAAGCGTTTAGGACTGTGTGATTATCATCATCATCATCATCATCATCATCTCTGGCAACAAGACAACTGTGAAGTGAAAATATAGCACTAGATTTTCTAACCACACTCACTTCGAAGTTGTAGCTAAGGCAGAGCTCCAGAGACTGAGAACAGAGTTTGAAGTTGTTTTGTGACAAATGAACTTGGGCCATAAGGAGGTGAGCATCTGCGTATGAAGGATCTTGTTCAATGCAGTGCTGCAGGATACTTTGGGATGCTTCAGAGTTACCTGATTAGGTTAAATACACAAGATAAAAAAGAGAGAATAAACAGAATACATTTGAAGCATTCAGACCATGAAGGGTTGTAGCTGAAGGTCAGTGAGGGGAGCTCAAGTCCCAACTTTACAATGAATTCTGCTATTATGAAAGTAGATGTCCAGCCTTCTATCTTCACTTTCATAATTAATTTTTTCTCTCTCTCATCAGAAGCAGCTCAGTATTTAGTGAGCTTCAGGAGTGTTGTTAAATGCCAATAATTTTGGTAGTTCAAAATTTAAATGGAACGAATGGAACCATAACCTAGATGAAAGCGATCCAATGAAGGCACTGGCAGCATATCATGCCTTGGTTTATATTAAGAATAGAAAAAGAATGCAGCTTTCCAAATATCTGGTGAACTGCAACTTCCACAATTCCTTGCTATTATCAATGATGGCTTGGGCTGATGGGGGTTGAAGGCTAAATACACCTGGAGGACTAATCTAGGCTTAAAGATGCATTGTGAATTGCAATTCACAGAGCCAAACATGTTTTCTAAGCAAGCATTATGTTCAAAATTAGACATTACCTGCCAAATATTTCACCTTTGCTATGAAATAGGTAGCTTGCTGGAGACCAGGAACTGTTTTTACCAGAGTTTCAAGGACGGATGCACATGGTTTGAGAAGTGGTGAAGGTGGCTGTCCTGGACCTGCAGGCTACAAAGAAACATGTTTATTGATAAAATTATTTAAAAGACAATCTCTGAGCCCTTCCACACTGTCTTATAACCCAGAATATCAATATCTGCTTTGAACTGGGTTATCTGAGTCTACACTGCTATATATCTCAGTTCAAAGCAGAAAATGTGGGATTTTATTCAGCTGTGTGGAAGAGGCCTGATATTTGCTACGTATGTTTGAATCGCTTTGATAATGTTGCCTGACCCTTTTCTTTGGATGCTTAAACTGTATTTCTACACACTCAAAGGAAGTTTTAAGTTATTATGGGCCCTTCCACACAGCCATATAACCCAAAATATCAAGGCAGAAAAATCCCACAATATATGCTTTGGACAGGGTTATCTGAGTCCTCACTGCCATATATCCCAATTCAAAGCAGATAATGTGGGGTTTTATTCAGTTGTGTGGAAAGAGCCTCTCTCTCTCTCTCTAAAATACAGTTAAGACAGAATTTCTGCATGATAATTCATATAAAGGTCTAACTGATGTGAAATCTGGTGTGCTTTCATACCAATCTGAGTACTCTCAATATGCACCAGTGGTATTTTTGTAAAGGAAGTACTGAAAAGCATACGCATAAGCAGGAAACAAAAATGACACAAGCTTCACGTGCTATTTGATAGTCAACAAATCATTTTAAATGCCCTCTGCATTTCATCCTATAAGAATGAAGGCTTTCTTCAGGAGTTGCAGGCAATAACTGCTATTCCATCACACATTCTTTCCATTTCCATCCTATTTTATACACACACACACACACACATTCTGAATGTAGTTCTTGGAGACAACAGCTGTATTCCATAAACTAAGCAGCAAACAGTCTGAAGGACAACTGTGCTGAGCAGTGATCCAAGAAAATCAAATCAAGTCTCCTGCATTCCTAGACTGATAAAGAAAGAAACTTTTGATAATTGAGCAAATAGAGCAACATTTTTAAGTAACTGAACAAGATCAGCATGAATCCTTCACAAGGAATCCTGTTCATTATCAAGTCATTTTCACACTCAACATTTCAATAAATGATAGATTGTATAGGAGTCTTCCTTTGATTTGAAACCTTTTTGATTGTGCACAGCTGAAATCATAATCAATGTTATTTTAGAAGCAAGGAATTGTAGTGCCTTACCTGTGCAGGGCAAAAATTAAGATATTCTTTTATAATTTCTATCAAAAAATCTGGATTTAATTTTTCAAAATACTCTACACCAAGGGGCAAGCCATGCAAGGAAGAAAAATGAGCATCAAGTACATCATTCAATAAAGTAATAACTTCCTCCTGTCTCTTGTGTCTCTTCATGGCCAAGACTGCACGCAAATAAGACAGCTCCTACGATAAAAATAAAGTAAAATTATACAGAACAGCTGCAGTTCTGCCCAGTTACAATTAATTGTTTGCTTGATTATCATTGGTAATTGAAAATAACATCCAGGAGAACAAGTGTTAACTTAGAGGCCCTGATTTGCAGGATTTTTCCTGGTAATGTAATTTATAAATTATAATCTCTAAACCATTTTGATGTTAAAAAAATAAACTGCTGAAATTCTTCTTAATTTAGGATAATGCCACATGTCACAATATGAAATTCTACGAGGGTGGGTCAAAAAAATTTGCTTCCTATGTCATAAAAATGTTATGAATGAACATATAACAGCAGAAGCTGCAACAGATCATAGCCTGAACTATCCTCTAGTCACCATCAATTTGTACACAGATGTGCCATCGTTTAACCCAGGCAACAAAACCATTTTAGAAAAATTCAGGCTTTTGCTTTGTGACCCATGATTTTAAAGATGTTTTAATGTCATTCCAGTCATTGAATCTGAAACCACATAGGTTGTCTTTTCGGACCTCTGAAAGACAAGCTGTGTGATTTCAGATTCAGTGACTTGAACAAGGTTAAAATAGCTTTAAAATAATGGGTCACAAAGCAAAAGCCTGAATTTTTCCAAAATGGTTTTGACTGATGCCTGGATTGAATGATAGTACAAATATTTACAAATTGATAGTATGCTGAACAGTAGTTTTGTGTAGAGAAGTGGTTCTCAACATGTGGGTCCCCAGATGTTTTGGCCTTTCATTTCCCGAAATCCTAACAGCTGGGATTTCTGGGAGTTGTAGACCAAAACATCTGGGGACCCACAGGTTGAGAACCACTGGTGTAGAGGATAGTTCAGGCTATGATCTGTAGCAACTTCTGCTGTTATATGTTCATTCATAATGCTTTTATGACAGGAGGCAAAACGTTTTGACCCACCCTCATATGTCTGATAACCAAGAGGGTTTAGTGGTTTGAGCATAGAACTACAATGCTGAAGACTTGAGTTCAGTTCCCCATTCGGTTACGAAAACCTACAGGGTGACCTTAGGTAAATCACACCCTTTCAGCACCCAAAAAACCCCCATGGCAAAACTCAGAAATGACCTGAAGATACTAACAGCTTTTGAAAAAAAAAATAGTTTTACTAGTCTTGGTAGATACAGCTTTACTTCCTGAAGCAAACAAAATGCTACCCCTTTTCCTATTCCAGTCTCAACAATCAGATCAGTAGCAGAATTGTACTTCAGTGCAAAAAACGGAAACACCATCCTCTACTGCAAGTGAAAATAGTAGGTAAACTGTTCTGCACAAATCTCTCCTTTAGCACATACTGCAATCTAAAGCATTTCTTTCCTGAAGAAACAAGCTCACTTGATTTTACAATTTAATTGCCCCTACTTAGGTCTGAACTAAAAAAAAAACCCAACCAATTATTTTTCTTGAAACCAAAGAGCTGAATTCTGCTCTTACTAATTGAAATCTACAAGGAGAAAAGAAACAAAAGTAGCTAAAGAACATTGAATTGCAAGGGCAGTCTGATCAGAATCAAAGGATTTCTGGAAAGATTGTTCTCTTACTGCTGATTTCCCAATAGACTGCTGGATTTCATTCAGGAACTCCAACTGCTGCTCTACTTCATCTAGCTTCCCTTCCATTAGCTGGCTTCGGATAATACCTGTAAAGCAAGTCATTTCATTTTAGTTTCATTTTTCAAAGAATATTCATTTCTGGTTTCCTTTTTCTCATGGTGGTGTTGGGAGTGTTAAATAATCTTGTGCCATGGGCCCTTATCCACTCAGATGGAGTTTGGTTCCATGACTCCTATGGATACCAAATCTCGCAAGGTCAGGTCCTACGGTATATAATGACATAGTAAAATGATGCTCCTTTTCCAAAACACTTGAGATTTTAGTTTGAAGTTTTGTATTCCTGTATATTTAGATTACATGTATTGTTAATTTTCTCTGTGGTATATTGTGCTTTATGGAGCTGTGGTGGTGCAGCTGAGCTACTGAACTTGCTGACCGAAAGGTTGGCAGTTTGAATCTGCAGAGCAGAGTGAGCTACCAGTGTTAGCCCCAGCTTCTGCCAACCTGGCAGTTTGAAAACATGCAAATGTGAGATCAATAACTACCACTCTGTCAGGAAGGTAATGGCACTCCATGCAATCATGCTGGCCACATGATCTTGGAAGTGCCTGCAGACAACACCAGCTCTTTAGCTTAGAAATGTAGAAAAGCACCAACCCCCCAGTCAAACATGACTGGATTTACTATCAAGGGGAAATCTTACCTTTTATACTTTTTGTTTGCATTATATCTATATGTTTATTTACAATTGCATTGCACAGTTTTGCAATTTGTGATTTCTCCCTCCTACTGTGTGTATGTGCACATACTGATGCTTCTGATGTAAAACATTGTTTTTGCTCATTTTATTGTAAAATTCCATGCACACATGATGGCACTATATAAATACATGAATAAATAATTGGTGATGATAACAATAAGATGAAGAAACTGTTGAAGGAAGGTCAGAAAACCCTTGTCAAAAGTTAGAGATTATCATTTGCAGAAAGCTCTTGAAATTAAGAGAAGGGATACACAACATTTTAAAGAGAAAAAGTCAATTAAGGTTGATATACTTCGTGAAAGCACAATTCAATTTCAAGCCATACCGGTTAGTGCAGGAACGCTTGTCTCGTCGAGTGCCATAGCAGTCCCGTACCATTTGGAAGCTTCCTTTACTTTCCCTTGCAAAATCATCTGATAGCCCAGTTCTGTGGCTATATCTGCGTTGTGCGAAGCTAAACTGAAAGCTCTTTCCACCAGAGTCTGAGTTTGCTGAAGGATGAGTGGATTGCGGCCACACTAGGGTTAAAAATAGTTTTCAAAATAATTTAAAATCTAGCAATTTCACTTTTAAAAATTAAAATTAAAAAATAAAAATAAATCTGAAATGGTCAACAATCTTGAATTAAAAAGTACAATTAAACATGTGAAATGTTGAGTTTGAATTGCAATATGCTTACAACTTTATATAATCAAGTGAAGCACAGTCTTTGCTTTGCTAAATACAACTAAATACGCAGAATGAAAATGTGATCTTCTAGGTTTTCTGGCAAAGCTGTATTCAGAACAAAGGCCAGTATATGAGACCAACCAGTTACCAGTTTTCCCTTTTTTTTAGCCCCGACAGCTCCATGACAAATATGTAATCTCACTGAAATGCCCAGAGCATAGTCTTCATATGTATGCCACTAGTTTGTCTCTATTTTCTCTATTTTCTTTTCTCTTTAAAAGTAGAATGATTCAGGCAATCAACTTGTTATCACAAGCACACAGCCATCACCACCAACACAAAGGGGTCATTAAAAAGGGAAAATGAATACTAACAAATATAATAATAATAATAATAATAATAATAATAATAATAATAATAATTTTATTTATATCCCATTACCTCTCTCCGCAGGGACACGGAGTGACTCACAACAGTATAAAATCACAAAATACATAAAAAT
Source organism: Anolis sagrei (assembly GCF_037176765.1). NCBI lineage: Eukaryota > Metazoa > Chordata > Lepidosauria > Squamata > Anolidae > Anolis > Anolis sagrei. The sequence continues at coordinate 196,971,254 of NC_090021.1, read as the reverse complement.
GAACATTCAAAATTAAATACAATATGTTTCCCCCTCACAATTAAAATGCAGAAGATCTGTAGAAAGTTTCAAAACAACTAGCTAATTTTTCTTCAGAAACCAATCAAAGACAAAAAGCCATCTAAACTAGGATTCCTTTTTAATGGCCGTGATTTTATCCTATGGAATCCTTGGACATGTAGTTTAGGAAAGGGCATTTAAAATCCTTAGCCATACAACTCTCCTGATGCCTATAGCCTAACAAAAATGTCAGGATTCCACAGGAGGCGTCTGCCCTATATCCCAGGATCTGATCCCAGATTTTTCTGCTTTAAACTAGAATATATGAGTGTCCACTGCCAGATAATCTGGGATAAGAAAATAATCTGGGATCATATCCTGGGATACAGGAGCAGCATGGAAGAGGCCAAAGTGGAACCAATATTGTGTAAAAGTGGCCCAAGTGTGGACACCAAGAAGGGGTGAGAGTTCCTGTGAAACCTAGGAGAAACCTTTCCCTTTGCCAGAGAGTTTTAAAAAAACCCATACATTTATTGGAGCAATTTGGAACATGGTTAAGTAGGACTAAATCACAGTTAAAAGATTCATGAACATCTGCCTGCCAACAAAACAGACAGGCATGCCAAAAGGGCATAATCCAAAATGGAAGACATGCAGCAATCTCCTATTCCAAAAAGTGATTATAATCTAGGCATATGGAATTCTTACCAGATTTTAGGGACAGGGCATGAGAACCAATAGCCTACACTGTGCAATTTTTATTTTTTAAAAGGAAAAAAATCATAGAATCATAGAGTTAGAAGAGACCTCATAGGCCACCCAGTCCAACTCCCTACGAAGAAGCAGGCAAATCACATTCAAAGCAGCCCCGACAAATGGCCATCCAGCTTTTGCTTAAAAGCCTTCAAAGAAGGAGCCTCCACTTACTGTTCTGCTAAAAACCAATGCTGTTTTACAGAAGAGCTGAGGATTACGTGGTTCCAGTTTATCCAGCGCACTAATCACATCCGACAACTTTGAGGAAGCCTAAAATATAAACAGTACTGAACTTATTATGGGTAGAGGGGATGCACAATTTGTGGACTTTGAAGTCCAATTCCATAACATGTTTTCTGAATGTACATCAAACAACAGTAACACATCATTTTTTAACACATGAGCTAAAGTGAGCTGACAGAATGAACTAGATTCAAATAATCACTCTTCTCCTCTTCACAAGGAATTGGGAGGAAAAGTAAACCAGGAATTTTATCTCATCAAATTATATATATATATATAGAGAGAGAGAGAGAGAGAGAGAGAACACACACACACACACACAAATCATGAACTGTTGTTTAAATGCACTTTGTTTACAATACAATAAAATACAAAACTTTATTACAGTCACTGGCCAGCACAAAGCACTTCACTTTGAGATCTCTCTCAGTCTTGGTCCTGCTGGCCTCACAAATGCGGCTGGCGGGGACGAGAGACAGGGCCTTCTCAGTCATGGCCCCTCGGTTATGGAACTCCCTCCCTAGCAACATCAGAGCAGCTCACTCCCTATTAGCCTTTATGAAAAGAGTCAAAACCTGGCTCTGTGAGCAGGCCTTTGGAAATTAAGACAATGCAGTATTTTTTAATCGAAACTTTGTGCAATTGACCTTGGAACGGACTCAGACTGTGAACTTGGATGGCATGTTTTCTAAGTTTTTATCTTTTTAAAATCTGTTTTAACTCTGTTTAATATGTTGCTATTTTTGAAATGTTTAGGTGATTGTGTTGAGGCACAACGCTGTGCCATTGTAAGCCGCCTTGAGTCCCCCTGTCAGGGTAGAGAAGGGCAGGGTACAATAATAAATAAATAAATCTTAAAAGAAATATCTAGTTGTAAATGTGCATATTTCCCCAAGCCCACCTCTGCTGTCATCTCATTCACCTGATTCAGTTTCCTCCTCCTCCTCTTCCCCTTCCTTCCTTCTTTTGCCTGGCCCCTTCCTCTGACCTGGAAGCACATAATACTCCTTTCTCCTGCTTCTCATTCCACACCTCACCCCACAACCAAGCAAGTGAGTGAGTTGTTGCATGAGGGAATGCATGCACCCTATCCCTTTTGCTCTCCATCCCACCCCCTTCTTGCCCACCTGAGTGATTGTGCAAAGGAACATGCCTTCTGTGAGTATGTGAATACAATTTGGGTGGCCTGGAGACATCTGTGGTTTTGTAGGGGTCCTGCGCCTGTGACCTCCATGAAAGTTGAGGGCCGACTGTAGGGCCATAATTTGGAGCATTGCTGACTATGGAGCAATTATGAGTTTGGAACTCTAGGTTATGAATCCATAGCCGTAATGTAGAATGTTGGCCAATATTTTTTTACAGGGAAGCAGTGCTTTAAATAATTTACGTATTTACTAATAAACATGTATCACTCAACACAGAGTAAATTAAAGCGACAACAATTCAAAGAAATCTCAGTGTATAATTATATACAGAAAACTCACCTCAGGTATATTTCCTTCTCTACATAAATGGTGAATAGCCTCCATTTTTATAGCTTCCAAGTTAAGAGCATCCTTTTGCAGTAATCTGATGCAAAATAAGACAATATTAAAACTTTGACAGCTTCCAGAACAAAGGGCTGTTGGTCTTAAGAGGGATTGTATCTTCACAGTGCTTCTGAGGATCAAACATTTCAATGTAACAGAGGACTAAGGTTCAAATAATAGTTTTAAAAAGTTACTTTTTTGGAAGACAACTCCCTGAATTATAGCTAAACAGGAATAACTAAACAGCATCTCTTCACCTGAAAAGTGAAATGTTTTCAAGAGCTTTTGAAGGACACATACTGTAATTTGATAATTATGAAGGACCAATCCTAACTGATCTAAAATAATACATGTTATGTTCTGCTTTTCCTCTGAAAGCATTATACTCTAAAATGGCTTTAAAACTTTTCCCTCTTACATTCAAGAGTTTGAAGATTGGTATGAAGGGCAACTGGGCATCACTCACCTTACTCTAATGGAGTAATTTCATGTCCATGCCTTACTGGTAGAAGTTAGCAGTCTCCCTTTGAAAATCTTAACTTGCCTGTCTTGCAATTCCCATTTCCTATTTCTCAACCTGGGGGTCAGGACCCCGTGGGGGGGGGGGGTGTCACAAGGGGATTTAAGAGCCGTCACCGAAGACCATCAGAGAACACATAATTCTGATGGTCTTAGGAACCCCTTTGGCAGAGAAGGCTGAAGATTTCTCCACCTATCCTTCTCTTCCTTTTTGGAAACAGATGGCGAATCCTCCCACCAAAAGTCCTCCTCCTGTTGTAATTGTCCGGCCTTTCTGCCAAGGGGAGGGCTGTTTCTGAGACTCCAAGCGGGGAGGGGAGAGCAGGTGTGCATGCCAGTGTGGTGTGCATGTGTGGGTGAGGGAGAGTGTATGAGGCTGGAGAAAGACTTGCATCCCTTCAAGGCAGGGGGAAAAGTGCCCTTTGAGTGTAGGTGAACTATGAATCCCAGCAACTACAATGCCTGAATGACAAAATCAATCCCCCCCACTCCCACCAGTATTCAAATTTGGGTGTATCGGGTATTTGTGCCAAATTTGATCCAGTGAATGAAAATACATCCTTCATATCAGATATTTACATTACAATTCATAACAGTAGCAAAATTACATTTATTTATTTATTTATTTATTATTTACTGTATTTCTATACCGCCATTCTCAGCCCGAGGGTGACTCATGGCAGTTTACAGAATGGCACAATTCGATGCCCATAACAATATGGGCATCGAATTATGAAGTAGTAACAAAAATAATTTTATGGTTGGGGGTCCCCACAACATGAGGATCTGTATTAAGGGGTTGTGGCATTAGGAAGGTTGAGAAGTGTGGTGTTAAGATTTCAGAATAAATATTGACAGCAGTATAAATGAAAATGAGCTTTAAACAAATGTTGTATATGAACTATCCCATTTTATCTTGTTCAAGTTAAAAAAATACATAAACATCAGCTTGTAAAATGAATATTTTTATTTAGGACAGAAACAGCTGTTTCCTTGCTTTAAAAGCTCTAGGATATGAGAAAACATGATTATTTGTAAACAACCAGAGGGAGCTGACATGAAATCATATTAAAAACTGTTCAGGCTTCATCTCCTATGCACATGATCTGAATAAGTAGATATTACGAAGTTTGTTTCATCGCAGCAGCTAAACCATAAAGCATCACCAACCTGGGAATAAATCTCACTGAATCAAGTAAGGGTTATGTCCAAGTTAAAATGGATTGTGCTGTATGGCTATTTTCAGCTAGGATGGATATATGTTTATATTCACAGAAAGGTTCTAGGCAAGTCTACAGTTCAGTAATTTGTTCTACTGTTTGTTGAACAGAAGAAAAACACAAATTACAATTATGGGATCTCTGCTAATCACAAAATGGTATTTTGGAAATGTGAAGAGTGTTGGGGTATATGCAACATACAAAGCAGCAAAAGTGCTATATATTTTGCAGATGCTTTTGTATGCATCCATATATAATGGTTGCAATAAAGTAAGGACCCTATATTTGCAGTGGATATGATGTATGTGATGTAATTTTATGTTTTATGGCACTTATATGTGCTTCTGTAAGCCACCCCAAGTCTTTCTGGGAGACGGTGGTGGGATATAAAGTATTTATTTATTATTTATTTATTTACGACATTTATATGCCATGCCACTCACCGCGAAGGGGACTCAGAGCGGCTTATATATACATACAATATATATACACATACAATATTATATAACATCTAGAAAGAGTCAAAATCTTTGTATAGGATTCAATTATTATTACATTATTATTATTATTATTATTATTATTATTATTATTATTAGAAACACAACAAGATGAGTCCACAACAGACAACATCACTTTGCTCACTGTTGTATTGGATCACATGTCGGACACTTTCCAAGTCTCTAGGACTGTGTGATGTATCAGCGAATAATGCGTGCCGATCCCAGTAGGATGGCCTTTTGCAGCGGACAGATGGTAATTTTGTCAGTGCCGATTGTGTTCAAGTGCAGGCTAAGCTCTTTAGGCACTGCACCCAGCGTGACAATCACCACAGGGACCACCTTGACTGGTTTGTGCCAGTCTTTGCAGTTCGATCTTTAAATCTTCGTATTGTGTCAGCTTTTCCAGTTGTTTCTCTTCAATCCTGCTTTCGCCTGGGATTGCAGCATCAACAATCCTTACTTGGTTTTTTAATGCTCTTAGCCAGATATTATTATTATTATTATTATTATTATTATTATTATTATTATTATTATTATGTGTTCCTCATCAGACAACCTGAAACCACAGATATGACACACCATTAAATTACTTGACTCCCAGTGCTAGCAAACCATAGAGTTCAGCTGAAGATCCCAGAGGTTCCTAGAGAGGTATCCTCTCTTAGAATTTCCTAGTGCCTCCAGTGGGAAGGATCCAGGGGGAAGGATACCGTAAAAGCACCTGGTGCACCTAGCAAAGTCCTAGAGACCATTTTCCCCCTAAGTACAAGTAAACGAAACTGTGGATATGGATTCTGGGGTTACAGGGAAATTACTATAACTAGTGAGCCACCCTGAGTCCCATTACTGGGATAAGAGTGAGATATACAAGAGTATCATCGTCATCATCACCATCATCCTGAGATAACACTTGTAAAAAGGGAGGACATGAGCATCGTATCTGCTGACAGAATCAAGACTAGGACAAAAATGACTGCCAAATAGCTTTTATAAACATGACTACTCTCAAAGTCTTTCAACTCAGATGCTACGGTATTTAATTAATTGATTGAGCAAAAGCAATAAAGTATATATTTACCGGTGTGCAGTCTCAGTTGCTTGTTCCCAGTCTTGCAAAGCCAGCTGTAGCTTCATTTTCTTCACAAAAGCAGGTAGGAAGTGTGGGAAATTGGCTATTATTTGATTCACATTCTCCAAGGCTCCTGAGTAATTCTGTCTCGCTTCAAAATACTGTGCCTGATGAAAGATGGAAACACCAACTTAATTATCTTCTTTGCGAGGGGAGCAGCCACACTTTCAAGCTGAACAGAAAGATACTCAAGAAAACACTGATCTTTATCTCAACGAACAGCTTCAATCCAGGCTCACAAATATAAAAGTATACTGTAGAGTCTTGCTTATCCAACCTTTGCTCATTCAGCGTTCTGTATTATCCAAAGCAGTCTGTCTCCTGCCTGGATCCACAGCTGTTTCAATACATTGCAATATTTTGGTACTAAATTCATAAATACTGTAATTACTACATAATGTTAGCACGCATTGGACTGCTTTATCTGTCAATTTGTTGTAAAACAGGATGTTTTGGTGCTTAATTTGTAAAATCATAACGTAATTTGACATTTAATAGTGTTTTCTTTAATCCCTCCTTGTTATCCAACATTTTCACTTATCCAACGTTCTGCCGGCCCGTTTATGTTGGATAACCGAGACTCTCCTGTACTTCAGAATTGGAAGATATTGATTAAATACAAACTTTTAGACGTTTGGAAATACTGGCAAAATTTCAATTGAAGAATTACTTAAAATTACTTATACAGAAGGTGGAGCAAAGAGATGGTCTGGTGAATTTCCCCGAAAGAAGGACGGCTAGGTACTTACTAAATCTAAGAATTTGTACCGTCAGATGCAAGGGTTAAATCCAACTCCCAGAAGGAGAGGATGTTGGAAACATGTTTGCAATCTGCACCTGGAGTGTGAGTAAACAGCACTGATACATTCATGTCAGTCCTGAAGATTTTTTATTGAATCCCATGCTTCATACGAACATGATCCAAACCCACACCAAGCAAAGTAGGTGCTATGTATAGGCACTTGTGTTGAATCAGTCCACATCACCAACAACATTTGTATAATGGATGGGATTAAGAGTTTTGTTTTAAATGTATATTGATATTTATTGATATTTATTTTTTTAGGTATTTGATTGTATTTTATGATGTGTTTTGTTGTTTCAGCATCAAATTGTTGCCTGCTGATAGCTGTGCTGAGTCCCTCCTTGGAGGTCGAGAAAGGACAGGGTATAAATAAATAAATAAATAAATAAATAAAATAAAATAAAATAAAAGAGACCTACCTTGCCCATCAAGCCAAAAACATCATTCCCATTTTGTAGCCCTTCGTCAAAATATTTCACAGCTTTCTTAATGTTTGCTTCTTTCCCACTGGTGACATCAATCCATCCTTTCAAAATCAATCCCTATAAAAAAGAAAGTTTTTTTTTACAATTACCATCAGCTTCTCATTCAGTGGTTCTCAATATCTGTAGGTCCCCAGGTGTTTTGGCCTGCAACTCCAGGACATCCCAGTCAGTTTACCAGCGATTAGGATTTCTGGGAGTTGAAGGTCAAAACATCTGGGGACACACAAATGTTGAGAAACACTGATCTAATTCATACACACTCATATAGGAATAACTGGCCTATTTAAGAATAGACACAATTATAACAACTAGGATTCCTAGGGTAAATATTCACAAGTTTTTGGGGCTGTTGCTGTAGGTAGATGCACAGCAATAACATTGTGCATCCAGGTACAGGTATAGAATGGGAAACTTCTCTGTGATCATCCAATCTCTGCCAGTTGTAGACTGCCATGTTTGGGAGAGGATAAACAGCCAAAAAGGTGGGTAAAGGGAACTGAGGGAGGAAAAGTTATATAGTTCCACCCGACAAGAGCTTTACAATACCTCTCCCTGTTCCAGGATCTGTTTAAAAAAGTTTCAAGACCCCCATTCCATATGAAACCTAACAACTTGAACAATGATACAATTGTTCTTGTTTTAAAACTACCTTCAGCCTTATACAACCAATACAAAATATAGATTGCTTCCTCTGATCCTCAAATTAGAAATTTTAGCAGAGGACAATTATGACCAAAGCCACCAGCGGCTCAACTGGAGCATTGCAGATCTATGTTTAACAATGGCCCACGTTGGGAGAAGTATCATTTGTATTGCTCAAAATCAAAAACCTTTCTGTGTGTTGTTGGAGGCTTTCATGGCCTTTAGGGCGGACATAGGGATGTTAGAAATGCTGGACCACTCTAACAACCCCCATTAAATCCACAAGTATGTGGACAATTTCAACAGAAAAGAAAAAAACAATGAAAATGAACACAATCTGGCTACTAGTATTAAACAACTCTAAAATTAGGCCAGTAAATAAAGAGCAACACTCAGAAAACAGGGGAATTCCTGACAGGAAACAATCTGGGCCATCTAACACCTCCCAACAAAGGATTCCCCTAGACAAGAAGCAGACAGGCTCTGGAGCTGCATGGCCATTTAATGCTAATCAAGCTGGCCAATTGCAACATTCACTCCTGTCTCCTGAGGGAGCACACAACTCCTCTGTTGCACCAACTCCATTGGCTGCCAGTTTGCTACCGGGCACAATTCAAAGTGCTGGCTTTAGCCTATAAAGCCCTAAATGGTTCTGGCCCAGCTTACCTGTCCGAACATATCTTTCCTTATGAACCATTTAGGAACTTAAGATCATCTGGGAAGGCCCCACTCTCGAATCCGCCTTCTTCGCAGGTGCATCTGGCGGGGACAAGACAGGGCCTTCTCGTCGGTGGCCCCTCAGCTGTGGAACACCCTCCCTAGGGATATTAGATTGGTCCCCTCCCTCCTGACTTTCAAAAAAAAAGTAAAAACTTGGCTCTTCAAACAAGCTTTTGGAAATGCAGCATAATGGATAAACATGAAACTATGAAAAATTAACATGGAATGGCTAGATCAGGGGTCCTCAAACTTTTTAAACAGAGGGCCAGGTCACAGTCACTCAAACAGTTGGAGGGCCGGATTATAATTTGGGGAAAAAAATGAATGAATCCCTATGCACACTGCACATATCTTATTTGTAGTGCAAAAACACTTAAAAACAATACAATAATTAAAATGAAGAATGATTTAACAAATATAAATTTATTAGTATTTCAATGGGAAGTGTGGGCCTGCTTTTGGTTGATAAGATAGGATTGTTGTTGTTGTGTGCTTTCAAGTCGTTTTAGACTTAGGTTGACCCTGAGCAAGGGCCGGGTGGATTACCTTAGACGGCCATATCTGGCCCTTGGACCTTAGTTTGAGGATCCCTGGGCTAGACGATTCTACTGGAAAATGAGTTTAACAGGACGACACTGGCGATTAGATGTTTTTAATGGGTTTTTTAGATGGTTTTATATTGTTATTCTGAATGTTTTTAATTGTATTTTTTATGAATGTGTGGCATCAAATTGTTGCCAATTTGTAACTTGTCTTGAGTTGCCCTAGGGCTGAGAAAGGCGGGCTAGAAATACCGTAAATAAATAAATATTATAGCTACCACACATGGAATGGAATCAGTTGAAGAGGGCTGCTGTCGGCCAGAAAGTCATGGTGTAGAGTCAGATAGGGGACAGTGAAAAGCCCTTTCCGCTTTGATACAAGTCATGGGATGTATCAGAGCAGCATTTCTATGTCAGCACTGGGAGCATCTGTGATACAGAGCCATTAGTTTGCTGAGCTGCCTCAAAGGATGCTACTGGCCAGTGACTCACTTCACTTAATGAACCAGACATGTTTAACAGCTAACTAAACAGAAACCATCAGGCTAGTTTTCAAACAGTCCTGACTCCGCCAAAAGACTTCTTGAGTGTTAAATGAAGCAGTCATAATCGGCTATGATCTGCAGGATGACTCATCATAGCTAAGGGCTAACCAGCCTCCTTTTTCAGCATGCCGGCTTACAAATATGAAGCATGACTATAGGAAAGGGGTTACCTCTTTGCTGCCGTTGGAGATCTTGATCATTCTGTCAATGTATTCACGGGCTTTCTCATGGCGGCCAATGTGCCACAAGAACAAGCCAGCAAAATAGAGAGCTTCCTGCCCTGCTGCCTTACGTTGCTCTTTCAGTTTGGCATCTAATTCCAAGATGACATCTTGATCTGAAACAAACCAGTGAAAAGATTTAAACTGTGTATGTCCTGGAATGACCCGGAGCTCAATGTTGGGATCAATAAAAGGTGTCAGAGTGCCACTCAATTACACAAATCTGTTGACAACAACATCCAGTGTTTACAGTGGACTCTCCAGAAAATACTTCAGCTAAACTCTACAACAACAACAACCACAACAGCATAATAATAATAATAATAATAATAATAATAATAATAATAATGGGTTGTTGTAGGTTTTCCGGGCTATATGGCCATGTTCTAGAGGCATTTTCTCCTGACGTTTCGCCTGCATCTATGGCAAGCATCCTCAGATGCAGGCGAAACGTCAGGAGAAAATGCCTCTAGAACATGGCCATATAGCCCGGAAAAACCTACAACAACCCAGTGATTCTGGCCATGAAAGCCTTCAACAATACAATAATAATAATAATTGGAACTTGTGCCACAAATATCTGTGACAAAGAACTGGTGGGATCACAAGCCTGAAATGAACATGTCAAACTACTCTGGGACTTCTGAATTCAGACTGACAAGAGTTTTGAAGCAAAATACTCCTGACCTCACAATTGTGGGGAAAAAACAAGTATGGATTGTCGATATTGCAATCCCAGATGACAGCAGGATTGACAAGAAACAACTGGAAAAGCTTATATGATATGAGGATTTAAAGATCGAACTGCAAAGACTTTGGCACAAGTCAGTAAAGGTGGTCCCAGTGGTGATCGGCACACTGAGCACAGTGCCTAAAGACCTTGGCCTGCACTTAAAAACAATCAATACCGATAAAATTACTATCTGCCAGCTGCAAAAGGCCACCCTGATTGGATCTGCACACATTATTTGCCGATACATCACACAGTCCTAGACATTTGGGAAGTGTTCGACATGTGATCAAATACAAAAGCCAGCATAGTTATCTTGTTTGCGGTGTTGTTGTATCTAACAACAACAACAACTTTATTTATAACTTGGCCTATCTCCCCGAGAGGACTCTGAACAGTTACCAAAGTGGCACAATACATTCAATACCGTAATAAAAACAAAACAAGAAACAAGCCAGATGAACAATAAGTAAAACAACATCAATAACTTAAAACTAACCCAAAAATAGTACTTAGATAAACAGAATATAGCAACAGACACATTTACAACATATTGAAGATATTTACAACAAAAAGGAAAACCAACCTGTCTCATGAGCCTTGCAAATGTTTGATTTTTATACTTATTTTATATACCTGTATTCCCAGGGTCACATAAAAATTTATTGGAAGGAAAGGGGTCACGAGTGGAAAAAGTATAAGAAGCCCTAACCAAGCCAAACCCCTTGTCAGTTCTGTAAATCCAGTGCTATGTATTACAGACAGGTGGCTATCCAGATCCTGCTTTAAAATGCCTCATAATGAAGAATCCAGTATAGGACTTCCGGGGAAGAAAATGGAGCTGCGAACAGTGTTTCAGCAAGCTGGCTGAACACTGGCGCATCCTTATTATTATTATTATTATTATTATTATAACTTTATTTGTACCCCGCTAGCATCTCCCGAAGGATTCGATGCGGCTTACAACAGGCCGAAGCCCAAAACAATACAGCAATACAATAATATCCTTGGGGGTTTATTAACCGTATAGAGTTGGCGCAGCTAGTTAGTAGCATTAAATCACTGAGAAGTCATGAGTTCAAAGCCAGCCTGGGTCACAGTGAGCTCCTGAATATTAATAGTCCAGCTTGCTGTCGACCTATGCAGCCTGAGAGACAGGTGCATCTGTCAAGTATGAAATTTAAGTACTGCTTTATGCCTGGAGGCTAATTTAACTACTTTACGACACCATTAAAAAAAAACCCTTCCAGCAGCATGCATAAGAAGAGGAAGCGTTCCATCAAGGACTCGGTGTCACAAGTAGACAGTGAAGCAGCAGCCCTCCCGTGGTCGAAATCAAGCCAGAAAAGCTGGAATGTTAAATTGTCTCTGTGTCTGTCTATATATGTTGTATGTCTAATGGCATTGAATGTTTGCCATGTATATGTGCATTGTAATCCACCCTGAATCCCCTGCGGGGTGAGAAGGGCGGAATATAAATACTGTAAATAAAGAAATACTTTTTTTTTAGAAAGAAAAAGGGCAGGGGCAAATCCCTCAAGTCTCAAAGGATCTCACTTTCCCCACTGAAACAGAAGAAGGGGAGAGAGGTGGGGGAGACATTGTGCGCCCCAGTGACATTGTCATGCAAGCAGACGCAGACAGAAGCAGCTCCTGTTCAGAAGCCAAACAGCTCTGTAAATGATAAAGAAGAATTGGAAGATACCTGGATTTGGGCTTTTTTTATGAGCGTAGATCAAGGCCATCAATGTGCAGAGGGAGACCTCTGGCTTGTTTTTAAGAGATTCAAGGTCAAGAAGAGCTTCTTGGATGTGCCCTAAGGAAACAAATATCGAGGCCACATTGGATTTTCATGCATAACAGAATATCTGCCTCAACTGTTTACACATCACATTTTAATACTGAGATAATGAAAATCTCTTACTCCTTATATTTATATTATACATATGAATAAAATATGACTGTCACCTTTTGAAATAGTTGCAATAAAACTCTTCTGAGCCTTAGAGCCAGGATTACAGTGATTATTTTAACACTGGAAGCATAAGTTTTTCTTCACATAACCTGCTTGGATTTCAAGACAAAGTAGCTTAAGAAAATAGATATCCAGATTCCTGTTCCCTGCGCTCAATTATAGCCATTAAAAACCCTCTTCAGAGGCCTCCTAAACAATATGCAGCGTGGAGAGGAAGTGACCACAGTTCTCTCCTGTGAATATCCTTATGTTAAGCTCTCTGAGAATCCAAGAATCCTGAATCCTATCCAATATTATTCAGCAATGACTTGACTGGGTATCATATACAGAGGCAGGACAAAAGAGGCTTATTTCCAAAAAGCATAAATAATGAAACATAAAGCTTAGAAATGGAGATGAGCACCAACCCCCAGAGTCGGAGACGACTGGACTTCATGTCAGGGGAAAACCTTTACCTTTTATCTCTTATCTGAAATGTTTAAGGGCAGAATTGTTTTACATTTTGGACTTTTGAATACCTGCATGACATATCTTGGAGGTGAGAGCTACAAGAATCTGGGTTGCTGTGAGTTTTCTGGGCTGTCTGGCCATGTTCCAGAAGCAGTCTCTCTGCACGTTTCACCCACTGCAGACTAATTCAACCAGAGAAGTCAGCCATAGCAGAGCACCTAATGAACGAACCTGGACACAGCATATTATTTGGGAACACAGAAATGCTGGAACACTCTAACAACCACCATCTCAGACTACACAGAGAAGCCATTGAAATCCACAAGCATGTGGACAATTTCAACAGAAAAGAGGAAACCGTGAGAATGAACAAAATCTGGCTACTAGTATTTAAAAAACCCTCTAAAATCATAACAGTAAATAACGAGCAACAGGGAAATTCCAGACAGGAAACAATCAGGGCCAGCTAACACCTCCCAACAAAGGATCCCCTCAGGCAGGAATCAGTCAGGCTTTAAGGCTGCAAGGCCATTCAATGCTAATCAAGCTAGCCAATGGCAACATTCATACTTGCCTCAAGCAGACAAGAGTTCTTTTTCCCACCCTGGACTTTCCACAGATAAATAAACCTCGCTTGCCTAGTTTCCAACAGACCTCACAATCTCTGAGGATGCCTGCCATCAATGTGGGTGAAACATCAAGAGAGAATGCTTCTGGAACACGGCCATTCATCCCAGAAAACTCACAGCAACCTAGTGATTCCAGCCACGAAAGCCTTTAACATCAGATTTCTACAAGAATCATTTCTGATTCATATACACCTTATGCACATAGCCTGAAGGGAATTTTATACACAATAATCTTGTTCATGAAATAAATTTGCCCATTGAACTATCAGATACCAAAGGCATTACCTATTTCTCCCATTTTGAAATATTTTTGATTTCAGAACTCTAAATAAGGAGGTTTAAGTATAACTTTCAAAAGACATTTCATAAATTAATACCTTCCATCAGGGCCCCGTAAATACGGTAGAAAACGAAGATGGGGTCATTCCCAAATTTCTTAACACCTTCGCTGGCAATTGTCTGAACATGATGAAAATATCCTTCCTGGCAGTAGTAATTAATCAAAGCCTGAAAATGAAAAAGGTTTCCCAGGGTTAATGCAAATAAAGACAGTAAACACACTAGTAAAGAACAAAGAAAGGTCACCTGAATTCCTCTTAGGGAGAGGGTTTTTGGATTATGTCCTAAAGATATCAGAGCCTTTCTGATCCTGGAAGTCAAGCATGGCCAGCCCTGGTCAGTACTTGGATGAGAGACCACCAACTAAATGTAGATGCTATAGGATGTGTTGCAGAGGAAAGAACAGGCGAAACTGCCTCTGAATATTCCTTGCCGAAGAAAACTCTTGGAAATTCATAGGATCACCATATGTCAACAGGTGACTTGAAGCCATACTTAACACTATAAATTTGTAGTTTCCAGGCATGACAGAGCAGGCAAATATCATTGGAATACTCCAAGACTCACCATATAACATTTCATGAGTCAAGATGTCTGGCACAACTTGGTTTAGACTGCCAGCTAAACTAGAGACTTTAATACTTAACAAGAGGCAGCATACGAATATACCTGCCTGAGTTATTAGGTTCGCATGGTAGGTCCCCAACCGCATTATGTACAGGTTCCGAAGAGGGCTTTTTCTTTTCTGGTGCCTTTTTTGTGTGTCAGGAGCAGTTTGAGAAACTGCAAGTCGCTTCTGATGAGAGAGAATAGGCTGTCTGCCAAAGACGTTGCCCAGGGAATGCCCGAATATTTTGATGTTTGACCATCCTTGTGGGAGGCTTCTCTCATGTCCCCGCATGGGGAGCTGGAGTTGACAGAGGGAGCTCAGCTGTGCTCTCCCTAGATTCAAACCTCCAAACTGTCGATCTTCAGTCCTGCCAGTACAAGGGTTTACCCATTATGCCACCGGGGTTTCCTCTCTGGTGCTTGATTGGTGGCCATTAATGGACATTTCCATTAATATTTTTATTGTATTGTGTTTGCAATTATAACTATACTGCTGTTTTGTACAAATTGAATATACAGCCCTCTCCATCCCCAATATTTTTCTTTGTTTTTAGGCCTTTTCCTGAGGTTATTTGTGATGCAAATACAAAAAATTACATTGGCTAGATTGCATCAGGTCTATTTTCTTAGATATGGTTATCTTGATTCTTTATGTGTAAATAGATGGTGACTGGGTATCTCAAAAACTAGAGCTGATAAGGGGAAACGGGCCATTTTTGAACCAGCAAGTCAAATATACCCAGCAATAGGTCTAACATTTGAGACATCAAAATGTGAGTTGGCTAGTGTTAGCAATTGACCAGGCCTAGCTTTGGGTCTGATAAGTATTCCGTAAAGCATTTTTTCTCAATTACTTTGTTCTCCATTGCTATATGAGGGCTGATGCTCCAGAGAAGTGCTTAGGTCCAAGAAAAAAGCTACTCCTGCTCCACAAGGAATGAGAAACATCTGTCCCTCAGAAGGAAAATTCACTCCTGGTTATGATGGAGAAAAGGTGTCTCCACTGAAGCTTTATCACCAATCCTTGTTTCCACAACAAGCCATTTTTTTCAAAATCCAATTATGACAGAAAGTGAGGTGAAATCTTGTGGAAAAGGCACAGACAGCAAAACAAACAGCACATGGGTGTTAACCCTTCCCTATAGGCCAGTGGTTCTCAATGTTTGGACTTCCAGGTGTTTTGGACTTCAACTCCCACAGTTCCTAACAGCTGGTAAGCTGGCTGGGATTTCTGGGAGTTGAAATCCAAAACACCTGGAGGCCCAAAGGTTGGGAACCACTGCTATAGGCTATCCAAAACTACACAAACACATATATGGCTGGAGTTACACTTAAAAATGTACGTGTTCCAACTTACTTATAAATTCAACTTAAGAATAAACCTACACACCCTGTTTTGTTTGCAATTTGGGGGACTGTCTGTATGTATATGGTCAATGTATGTAAACTCATACATGTTATTTATATGTTAAACTACCTTGTCCTGTGAATGAAATGTCATGTGTGTATGAGTGCTGGTGTATCAATGAATATGAAGTCCAGATTGTTACTACATTCAACGTAACCATCTTGTTTGCTATGACAGTACTGGCCTGGATCCATCAGTCGAAACACACTAATCCAGTGGTTTCCAAATTCCGATCCTCCATTATAATTTTTTTAGACTGGAAGCCCCAGCCAGTTTATCCCAATGGTCAGGAATTCTGAGAGCTGAAGTCCAAAACACCTGGAGGGCCACAGGATGGGAACCACTGAAAAAGCAGGATCAAAGGGGCAGTTTGAAAACATGCAAATGTGAGTAGATAAATAGGTACAGCTTTGGTAGGAAAGGCATAAGGGGCTCCAAGCATTCATGCCAGTCACACAACCAGGAAGTGACAATGCAGGCTCGCCAGCTTGGAAATGGAGAACAGCACCTCCCCCAGAGCCAGATATGAGCACCCCCTCCAAAATCAGAAATGAAAGGAGAAGCCTTTGTCTTGTTGGTATTTGTGTGTTGCATTGTAACAAGACATTAAATGTTTGCCAGTATCTATTTACACTGTAATCTGCCCTGAGTCCCCACAGAGAGATGGGTGGAATATAAATAAAGTATTATTATTACTATTATATTATAACTGAGGGTACATCCAATTGTAGAATGAATGCCAATTGACACCACTCCCACTGTCAGGGCTCAGTGCTATGGATTGATGGGAATCATAGTTTTACAAGATTACATTGGCATCTTTGGCCTTCTCTGCTAGCATGACCCAGGGCAATTAAAAGATGCATCTACACTGTTGTAGGTATGCTGTTTGACACTACTTGAACTGCCAATGTTATGGCCTGATTGGAGTTATAGTTTTACATAGCCCTTAACCTTCTCTGCCAAAGATGCTGGTGCCTCACCAAACTACAACTCCCAGGATCCCATAGCACTGAGCCAGGGGCAGTTCTACATATACACTGCGGAATAAATGTAATGTTGACAACACTTCAACTGCCATAACTCAATGCTATGGGGTGATGAGAATCATAGTTTTACAAGATCCCACCGGCATCTCTGGCCTTCTTTCTGCCTCAACAAACTGCAACTCCCAGGATCCTGTAGCATTGAGCCAGGAGCTGTTCAAGAGTGCATCTACACTGCAGTAGGTATGCTATTTCACACCACTTGAATTGCCATGGCTCAATGTTATGGCCTGATTGGAGTTATAGTTTTACAAGCCCTTAGCCTTCTCTGCCAAAGATGCTTGTGCCTCACCAAATTACAACTCCCAAAGGCAAAAGTATGATAGCTGGGACCCAATGCTGGTTGCACAACGCAGGTCAGAAGTAGAGAAGCGAAGATGTTACGTATCTGAATGTGTTTGCATACAATATCTGGATAGCCTTAAGTACTATGATTGGCTGTTTGTTGTCCCACTCCCCACCGCCTTTCTGTACCCCCCCCCCTTCTGGCGAACTAACTGTTGCACCCTCCCCTCTCTCTCTCGCTGTGCTGTCTCAGCATTGGGTCCCAGTTATCATACTTTTGCCCTCCCAGGTCCCATGGCATTGAGCCAGAGGCAGTTCAAGAGTGCATCTACACTGTGGTATGAATGCAATGTTGACACCACTTCAATTGCCATGACTCAATGCTATAGGCTGATGGGAATTATAGTTTTACAAGATCCCACCGGCATCTTTAGCCTTCTTTCTGCAAAAGGGTGCTGGTACCTCACCAAACTACAATTTGCATGATCCAGGGCAGTTCAAGGGTGCATGCAATGTTAACACCACTCTCAGTGCCTTGGTTCAATGCTACATGATCATCGGAGCTGTAATTGCACAAGGTCCTTAGCCTTCTCTGCCAAAGGGTGCTGATGCTTCACCAAACTACAGAGAGGAACCCCCAGTGGAACAATGGGTTAAACCCTTGTGCCGGGAGGACTGAAGACTGATAGGTTGCAGGTTCAAATCCAGGGAAAGTGTTGCAGGTTCAAATCCGGGAAGAGTGTGGATGAGCTCCCTCTATCAGCTCCATCTCTTTATGCGGGGACATGAGAGAAGCCTCCCTTAAAGGATGGCAAAACATCAAAACATCTGGGCGTCCCCTGGGCAACGTACTTGCAGACGGCCAATTCTCTCACACCCGAAGCGATTTGCAGTTTCTCAAGTCGCTCCTGACACACACACACACAAACTACAGCTAGCATGACCCAGGGCTGTTCAAGGATGCATCTATGCTGCAAAATGAATGTAATTTTGACACCACTCTCAATGCTATGGGATCCTGGGAGCTGTAGCTTCACAAGGTCCTTAGCCTTCTCTGCTAAAGGGTGCTGGTGCCTCACCAAACTACAGCTAGCATTGACCCAGGGCTGTTTAAGGATGCATCTACACTGCAGAATGGATGAAACTTTGACACCACTCTCAATGCTATGGGATCCTGGGAGCTGTAGTTTTCCAAGGTCCTTGGTCTTCTCCGCCAAAGGGTGCTGGTGCCTCACCAAACTACAAATCCCAGGATCCCATAGCATTGATCCAGGGCAGTGAGAGTGGTGTCACACTGTAATCATGCTACAGTGTAGCTGCAGCCAGAGAAGCCAAATAATATCCCAAAAGGCCTCCAAAGGGCGATGCTTCACTCACCTGCAAGAGGGGTGGCTCCATGGCCCGCAGAATCCCTTCCTTTCCTTCCTTCCTTCCTTTCCTCCCTCCTGGGCGTCCACAGCAACCGCCTCGTCTCCCAAGCGCCCAAGGAAGGAAGGAAGGGGAGGCGCCTAAGGAAAGACAGGAGGCTGGCTTTGGTGCCTCTCCTTGATCATTGAGCCTCGCGCGAGGCCATCCACGCTGCAGTATTAACGCAGTTTGATCCCACTCCCACTGCCCTGGCTCAATGCGAGGTGATCGCATTGAGCCAGGAGTTGTGCAGAGTCTTAATTTAGCCTCCTCTTCCAAAGTGGACTGAGGCCCCTCTCAACTACCCATCCCAGGATCCCATCGCAGTTAAAGTGGTGTCGAACTGCATTAATTCTACAGTGTGGATGCACCCTCCAATGTCTGCAGGAAATTGGAAAAATGGGATAAAATGTACTCGTTTATTTGTATAGAGAAATCTCCATAACAGATTTCTTTGCGTATTTAATTCAAATTGCTAGGAAAGAGCACTCCTGTTCAGAGAGATAGAAGGTGCTGCCTCTTGTTCGTTCGCTCGGGAGCCGGAAATGTTGGGAAATACTTCCCTCTCTGTTTTCCTTACCCTCTTGACTCAAACAAAGGAAAACGTCGCTCGGAGGCGAGAAATTCATCTTCTCCTCCCCCCGCCTCCCCGGGCCAATCAGGAACGAGAATACGAGAGGCTTCGTCTTGTCAACCGCATATCAGGTACGCCATCTTGTAGCGATTCCTCATTGGTTGAAGCGTCGCTTTTATGCTAATGAGAGGCTGGCGGCGTAAGCTTATTGGCTGGCGCGGAGTCGCCTGTCTCTGCTACAGCGGTCCTTAGAAGTCAATATGATTTTGGCTGTAGAGCGTTTCCATAGCGACAAGTAGAAATCCGCAGCTTTGGCAACCATAACTACGCCAAGCACTTATAGCTCTCACCAGACTGCCAGGAAAGAAGTGTTGAAAACATGAACCTTACATCTCTGTGAATCAAAATGCCACATGTTTTGCATTGACCATGTATTGCAGTATCAAACTGCATTATATGGCAGTGTAGATCCCTCTCCTTGTAGGTGAGCAGTTTACTGTCAAGAGTGCTGAATATGTGATGGGAGCTGAAAAGGGGCATTCTCATCTATGAAAATGGGAGCTCCTGGCGGCGCAGTGGGTTAAACGTGCAGGCAGGACTGAAGACTGACAGGTCGCAGGTTCGAATCTGGGGAGACCGCGGATGAGCTCCCTCTGTTAGCTCCAGCTCCTCTTGTGGGGACATGAGAGAAGCCTCCCACAAGGATGATAAAACATCAAAACATCCAGGCGTCCCCTGAGCAACGTCCTTGCAGACGGCCAATTCTCTCATACCAGAAGCGACTTGCAGTTTCTCAAGTTGCTCCTGACATGACAAAAAAAATCTATGAAAATATGACATTAATATCAATATGACGGCCATCCGTATTTACTGGTTTGGCTTTTGTGAATTTCTTATCCATGGATCTGATTGAAATATTATCTGTAGGAATCACTAGGTCCTTCTGCTGAATGTATTTTTGAATCAATGGGATTACAGCTCACTGGAGGGAAGGATATTAGAGGCAAAGATGAAGTACTTCGGCCACATCATGAGAAGACAGGAAAGCTTAGAGAAGACAATGATGCCAGGGAAAATGGAAGGAAAAAGGAAGAGGGCCGACCAAGGGCAAGATGGATGGATGGTATCCTTGAAGTGACTGGCTTGACCTTGAAGGAGCTGGGGGTGGTGATGGTCAACAGAGAGGTCTTTTGTGGGCTGGTCTATGAGATCACGAAGAGTCGGAAGCGACTGAACGAATGAACAACAACAATATATGCCAACCATAAACTGTAAACCAATGGAATTGTGAACTAATGTGTACCAATCACAGCACGTGTCCACTCTGTAAATGTCTAAAATATCCAGGCTTGTACCTGGGAGGCATGCCAGATTTGGGATTTTGCTGTCCTTTGGCATCCACCTTGGCACACAAATGACCAGCCACTGCCAGAAGGGGCAGAGTTCCATCTATGCTGACAATCACCACCCAAGCAGGGAGCTTTTGAAATGGTTGAACAGACGCTCTCAAAGCTTAAGGTGGTCTTACTGCCTGCTACAGGGGAAACCAGCTGATTCCTAATCCATCTAAAACACAGACATGTGCTTTTCATTTTAAGAACAGACAAGCATCTCAAGCTCTGAGGATTACCTGGGAAAGAATCCCAATGAAACATAGCAACACACTCAAATACCTGGGAGTTACTCTGGACCGTGTTCTGACCTACAAGAAGCACTGCTTAGACTATCAAACAAAAATTAGGTGCTAGAAATAATATCATACGAAAGCTAACTGGCACAACCTGGAGATCACAACTAGAAACACTGAAGACATCTGCCCTTGCATTTTGCTACTCTGCTGCTGAATACGCATGCCCAGTATCAGGCATGTAGCCGGGGGGGGGGGGGGGCTTGAGGGGCTTGAGCCCCCCCCCCCCTAAATTCTGGTGGTGGTCCGCGAGAAGGCCTTACTGGTACATTATTTAAACTGTTATGTTTATTCATATCATGATCTGATAACCATGCTCAATATATCCGATATGCATGGGGGTATTGGGGTAACGATACAAAAGGTTTGCTAGGGTAGACCCTCTTTCACTCAGACTCAGCCCCCCCTCCGAACCAAACTCTGCCCCCCCCCCCCCCGAAACAAAATCCTGGCTACGGGCCTGCCCAGTATAGAATACATCTCTTCACGTTAAAATGGTGGATGTGGCTCTGAATGAGACATACCGCATTATCACAGGATGTCTACGCCCAACACCTCTGGAGAAATTACACTTAGCTGGTACTGCACTACCTGACATCCATTGGGAAGTAGCAGCTAATAATGAAAGGACCAAGGCAGTGACATCTCTGGCCCATCCTCTGTTAGCATATCAGCCAGCATACCAATGCCTTAGATCAGGGGTCCTCAAACTTTTTAAACAGAGGGCCAGGTCACAGTCCCTCAACCTGTTGGAGGACCGGATTATAATTTGAGAAAAACATGAATGAATTCCTATGGACACTGCACATCTCTTATTTGTAGTGCAAAAAACTTAAAAACAATACAATAATTAAAATGAAGAACAATTTTAACAAATATAAACTTATTAGTATTTCAATGGGAAGTGTGGGCCTGCTTTTGGCTGATGAAATAGGATTCATGTTGTTATTGTTGTGCACTTCCAAGTGTTTCAGATTTAGGTTGACCCTGAGCAAGGGTCGAGTAAATGACCTTGGAGGGCCGTATCTGGCCCTCGGGCCTTAGCTTGAGGAAGCCTGCCTTAGATCAAGAAATGGTTTTCTAAGATCTATAGAGATATTTGCAGGAATACCTCAGCAAGCGCGAGCCCAAAAGTGGCAGGCTAAAACCCAGAACCTCAATCAGTGGCTGATACCAGGTGAGAGACTCCCGACTGGGCACACAGAAGACTGGGCGAATTGGAAAGCACTGAACAGGCTGCGCTCTGGCACTATGAGATGCAGAGCCAACCTTAAGGAATGGGGCCACAAAGTGGAGTTCATGACATGTGAGTGCAGAGAAGAGAAAACCACAGAATACCTACTACAATGTAGTCTGAGCCCTGCCACATGCACAATGGAGGACCTTCTTATAGTGACACCAGAAGCACTCCAAGTGGCCAATTTCTGGTCAGAGGACATTTAGTATACATTATAACTGTATTCTCAAAATAAATCCACCTTGGCCATTGCTGAATAAACCTTGTACATGTTTTCAGAATTGTTTAAAATTGTTTTTAAATTGTGTTCGATTTTAGCCTGTTCTTGTAAGCCGCTCCGAGCCCCAGGGGAGTGGCGGCATATAAGTTTGAATAATAAATAAATAAATAAATAAATAGGACCTGAATGCCAGCAACACTAGTGTTAGATACAAAATGCCATAAAGAGGGCACATGATTCAGAGATAGGATCTGCCTTTGATAACAGAGGAGCATTGTTCCATGTAAACCTGCTTGGCATTGCTACTTTAATCATGTTCCTATTTACCTTGGGTAATGAATGTAATATTCTAGATAATATGAAAAATAATCAAGGAAATTACAATAAAAAATTTAATCTTTATTATTTTTGCACATTAGTAATGATGTATAGCATAATTTAGAATATTAGTAGCATTTCCTGCATGCAGTTCACCAATACAGTATAAGTTGGTAGTTTATTAAAAGAAATAATCTCTACGTAACATATCCCGTGTAAGAAACATAAAATGTCCTGGTGTGTTTGGTTATATAATTTCGCTATTCTGTCTGTGAAAAAATACAGTGGACCCAAGATATATTCGTAACAGTTCTATTAAAGCAGGAGTCAAACAAATCAACGCAATCTCAGAAATAAAAACCCGAAAACATGGTTCTTTTAAAGGAAAAAAGGCTACATTTTCTGATGCAGGCACTGCTAGAAATTGAAACAAAACATTGCATCCTCTTCCAACTGCAAGGAATAGCTGTTTGGAAGCAAGCAAACCATGACTCTTTCCTTCACAAATGATTGAATTATTGCACCTTGAAAAATGTTTGCAAATACAGTTTAAAAAGCAGAAAGCTACAATTACCCGTCTCTTCTTCGTTTCTTGTTTTCTGTAGTTCTTCCATGGAAAAAAAGTGCTTTGAACGCAATGTAACCCAAAAGGCTGCAACGCCAATTGTAAGATAAAATTCATTTCTTAGTTTATGTACATAATGCTCCAAAATAAAATAAAATGATTTTTTTTACAATATTTATATTGGCTTATAAAATTTCTAACCACATTATTTTCAACAGGTTTAGCAGTTTGCAACATGTCTGTACAGTCTGGCTATACATGAGATTGGCTGTCACTGAAAATTTAAAAACGTCAAAGGAAAATCTCTCAAGTAGCTGCAAATATTGCTTAATGATATGAGGGAATGAGGTCTTGTTGAACACTTGGTGGGTTTTTGTTTTGTTTTTCTCACTTTACCTCTGTCATATGGCTTCCCATATTTAAGATTCCAGACACTTGAAGGAAGAGCAATATAGGCAATATCAACATGCATTGATAGGATCCAAGCTATCTAAAATGGGACAGAGTACATCGTTGTTACCTGTTGAAAGCTTGCACACTAAACCTATCGTGGTACATATTTGATGCAATAAATGTGCTCAGGTCGTTTATTCGTTTGCTCAAACGTGCACCACAGGTAAAATTACTATTTACACAACAGAGGGTTCTTCACCAAAGACATACGTTGGCAATCTGGCTGAGAGCTGAAGATGGCTAAACAACGCTGCAGGATCAAAGCAGAACAAATTCAGAAAGGAGTTTGGGTCAATTCAGGTATTGTTGTTGTTGTTGTTTTAAAGGGCATGTTGATTTAAAGATACCGTATGGGGAAAATTGACAAGGACTTTTGAAACCGGCTGTTTTCAACTCCAGCTCTTGCTGAGGTTTATATATAAAAAAGAATCCACCTGTTTTGCTTTTGGGGATTGGAGGGGACGTTAGAGGCATTATAGAGATTTGTCTGGTTGTAATGCAACATGAATACAATTATTGTCAAGCACAGAGTGTTCCCTCGCCGTTAACAGAGTTGTTCAAAACCTGTTGCTCTTGGAGATGTAATGTTTTCCCCCCCACATGCATGGTCTATAAGTGCAGCATGCCTCCATGCAAATCGTTTTGGTGTGCATATAAGAGAGAGAGAGTCATATAATAGAACATCTGGTCCTCATACCGGTAAAGTAGTACTTATCCCCTTCCCCAACATAAATCCCATCTACAAAAATAGTCACAATGTGTGAATCGAAAACAGAAAGGGAATAAATAAATAAATAAAGATGGAATCCACCAACACAGAGTTTGTAAAAAGATGACAAATGTGGCAGTTGAAATGCAAACAGTGGATACACTGACTGTACTAAGTGTCTTATGTTTAACACACAAAAATTACTAGGTGTTTAGTTTTTCAACCCCTTTTACTGGTCCCTACAGTCTGATTAGCCATTTCTCCCTCCTCTTCAGCAGTGTCAGCTGGTAAGGAAAACAGTAACCTCCTGTCACGCTTGCCATTCTGTTTTACAGTCACATGTAGATGACAAGGGGTTGCTGTCTTGTTATAGGCACTGACCTTAAGGATACAGTATATTTGTAAAAACTGTCTGTTTGGCATAGACCGCCTAGAGGAGTCCTGTTGACCCAACTACATTACTCACACAGGCTGTAAACAATTTGTCACCCGAACATCTAACTTGCATTTTTTATTTTTTCTTCTGTACATCTTTGCCTTCCCTTTCGTGCTTTTCTTCAATGGGCTTGGTTACACGATCATAGGATGGTGGACAAATGGCTGTGGACATGGTGAGGTCAGTTTTTTCCGTGTATGAGTTTTCATTGATCTTGTCAATAAGGATTTCATCTTTGAGGCGCAGGCCAGCCCCTCCTTCTATTTTATTTTTATATACAAATGAAGCTTGCTGTACTGTTTGTCTGAGGCGGTAACGTCTGTAAGCCCGTTGGATGATAATAGCAGACAGCTCTTCTTGCTTTCGTTTCAACGTAGTTGTAATGGGCTCATAGGATGCTTTGGAAGGATTGGATTGCATAAAGCGTTCTTCCATCTGGATGCGGAGAGCATCCATCTCTCCACTTTCCCCTAGAACACGTTTTGTGAAAGCAAACAAAATGTCAAGGCAGTGAATCCTGTCCCCACTTACCATGGGCAGATCCATTGCAATAAGCTGAACCTTGTTTGGCTTTGGTAAATGAAGAGGAGGCTCCAGAGCAGCTGCAAACTCTGAGAGTTTTTCAAATTCCATAAACTGAGTTGCATCTGGGTCAAACTTTTCCCAGACCTCATAGAACATCTCAAAGTCATCCTCACTCAAAGGTTCACCACTTTCTTCAGTTGCCACCCCAAAGTTCTCCAAAATGACAGCAATGTACATGTTCACTACAACTAAAAAAGATATAATGATGTAACTGACAAAGAAGAAAATCCCAACAGAAGGATTGCCACAGTCTCCTTTGACTGAGCTTCCCGGATGGTGTTTTTTAGGGTCACAATCTGGGGCCCCACTGTTGAGAATGGGGGCCAGGAGGCCATCCCAGCCTGCTGAGGTGGTGATCATGAAAAGGCAGATCATGCTGTTGCCAAAAGTTTCAAAGTTGAACATGTCATCGATTCCAACTTCTCTCTTCACGTAGGCAAAGTTGGACATCCCAAAGATTGCGTAGATGAACATGACAAGGAAAAGGAGGAGGCCAATGTTGAACAAGGCAGGGAGAGACATCATCAAGGCAAAGAGCAGGGTGCGGATCCCTTTAGCCCCCTTGATGAGACGCAGGATCCGGCCGATCCTGGCAAGTCGGATTACACGGAACAAGGTGGGTGACACAAAGTATTTCTCAATAATCTCTGCTAGGAACATACCTATTGACAATAAAATAAAACAGTTAGGTCCCATTTTTTAAATTATCACTGAATTAGTTTCACTTACTTCTTTCATTTCAATGAGCTTTCAAGAACCATGGCTACAATCCTACATCCAACAATCCAGCAGCTGATTTAAACAGATACTAATCTGTAGATAATCAGTAGATATATAAATATTTCTAAAACTTGGGGGGAATGATCCCCTGTTATGTTGTTTCGTGGTATACAAAATTCAAGGAGATAGCTCTTGTAGTTTTTTTTAATGTAGTTTGTAAAAAAAATTGAAAATTTCCCAAAAATCTGTGGATGAGTGCAAGATTCCAAAACTTGATGGGCTAACAGTGATAAATGTGTTTTATAATCATAGCAAATTTCATGTCAATAGCTTTAACAATGAGGGAGAAAGGAGCCACTGAATTTTCCCAATTGACACAATTACTTAAAAGTAATTAAAAAGTAGTCAACTTGTTATAGTTACAATACAGATCCCATCCAATTTCAAAAACACTTTAGAAACTTTAGAAACACTTTAGAAACTATTTATTCCCACCCCCTAATTTTGTAATGAGTATTGAAACATTTTTTTCACTGGTGGCACAGGCCTATTGCATATATAAATAGAAGTAGACTAGACGTGGCTATTTATTTGTTTATTTACTACATTTATATGCTACCCTTCTCACCCCGAAGGGGACTCAGAGCGGCTTACAAGTTATAATTGTTTCTGATTTGTGTGCTATTTTCTTTGGACTTCAATCTGGTAGTGATCTTATACAATGAAGACACATGGAGTCATTCAACAGGTGTTGCTATGGTTAGAAAATGAATGTTGTTGAGGGCTATACTGGCTGGAAGTAGAGCAAGCATTAGACATTTTAAACTAATTTTGACATGTGACTCATTTTATTTAGAATGCATCTTACCTACAATGGAGAGGATGACAACCACAAAATCAAAAATG
Source organism: Anolis sagrei (assembly GCF_037176765.1). NCBI lineage: Eukaryota > Metazoa > Chordata > Lepidosauria > Squamata > Anolidae > Anolis > Anolis sagrei. The sequence goes on along the minus strand of NC_090021.1, from coordinate 196,944,110 downwards.
TTCCATCCAATGGTGAAATAATAGTAACGCAGTGAAATTAGCTTGAGAACACATTCTCCGGTGAAGAGGACAATGAATATCAGGTTGATACGATATAGAACTTCTTCTGTTTGTTGACTTTGATCATCTGTTTCTACCATCATAGTGATCATATTAAGGCAGATAAGAATCATAATACTGATGTCAAATACTTGTCTCGTCACAAAATCAAAGACCACACCTTGGTATTTGTTCTAAAGTATAAAAAGAGAAGGGATGGTATTTAAGTAAACACAATTAAGTTAATTCCAACTTGTACAAGTAGAGAGCAATTATATGTCCAGGGATGCATGCATGCAGTTCAGAAGGAACAAAAACATATTTAAATATAACTAAATATTGACTAACATCCACAATCAGCAGGCAGCCAAACAAACTCCACACTTCATTTTCTCTTTTGCAAAATTGAATTTTCAATGTATAATATATTGTGAAATTTCACGTACCCCAGGTCTAGGTATGGGTTTCTGAGGCTTTTTAGACCCCAGTTTTTTCATTGCATTGTAGTACTTTTTCTGTTCTTCTGTCATAAAGATGTCTTGACCTCCAAAGTAAAGGCATGACATGAAGATTGGTTACAATCATATTCTCATAGAGCCTTTAAATATATTTGCATTTTAAACCCTATTTCTGTTGAATTCATAATCAACCTAAAATAAATAATTGGGCCAGTGAGTCCTTACGACTAAAGCACTTCTGGATTTATAGCAACCTAACCTGCGGAATCCATTAAGATTAGCATAAAAGAAATCTTGTAAATAGAAAATTGTATTCACAGATTTAATCAACTGTGACTTTAAAATATTTTTAAAATCCAAAATGTAGACTTTAATTTTGCCATTATATATAAGGAACACCCTACACTATTGTATATAATAGGACTTGAGCATCCATGGATCATGGTATTCATGGAAGATCCTGGTAGATACCAGTTGTCCATTTGATTTGTAGATATTGATGGAAACAGAATTAAACACTCAGTGCCTTTCAGTAAGGTAAAGCTCAAGGTTTCCCCTTGACTTTACGTCTAGTCAACTCCAATCTGGGGGGCGGCGCTTATCTCAATTTCTAAGCCAAAGAGCCAACATTGTTTGTAGACATCTCCTAGGTCATGTGGCTGGCATGACTGCATGGGGTGCCCTTCCCACCAAAGTGGTGCCTTTTGATCTACTCACATTTGCATGCTTTCAAATGGCTAGGTTGGCAGAAGCTGGGGCTAGCAATGGGAGCTCACCCCACTCTGCAGATTCGAACTGCCAACCTTCCAGTCAGGAAGTTCTGCTCCTTAGCAGTTTAACCTGCTGTGCCACTGCAGCCCCAATGCCTTTCAGCAAGCCACAATTTATTTTCTTCCTTTTAACTAAGAAAAGGCAATTTCTATTGCCTCTTGCATATGCTTGAGGATATGTCGGTCATACGTAATTTTACAGTAATCCATGCATTTTACAGTAATCCAGGTAAATACTTATCTTCTTTTTTTGCTGATTGAAGTTATCAATGATGACACCAATGAACAGATTCAAAGTGAAGAACGATCCAAAGATGATGAAGATAACAAAGTAAAGATACATATAAAGGTTGTCCTCATATTGAGGCTGCTGACCTACCTACAAAACAAGCAAAAGGTCCAAAATACTTGGTTAAAAAATCTTGCAAGTTCACATTGATTTAATGTACATCTCTGCAGGATTATGCCACATTTATAATGGTTTCATTTCACTGGTGCAGATAGTGTTGTGATCACTTAGTTCTTGTGCAAATTAGAGATCAAAGACATTTTCCAGATGAACAACTTCTGCAACCAGTTGTACAAGGTAGTTATTCAATAATATTATGTAAGGACCAGAAGATGAAGTGCCTGTGCATGCGGAGAAACCAATGAAACTTCATTGGCACACTCTGCTAGCCCTATGTTGAATTTTTAATTGCCAGATTCATTGATTATAATATAACAACAAAAATTATTTAATCAGAACAAAAACATTGTAATATTTTAATTCATGCTAGGTATGTCTCACAAAAATGTAATGACTCTCAAAAGTTATAAAAGCTGCTTACATTTCTTGAATCAATTGCTGCATACATAATATCCATCCATCCTTTAAATGTAGCCTGTATCCAAAAAAAAAGGGTTAACATATAAAACTGATCTTAGAACACTATTTTGTATTACACTTTTTATAAACAACACAACATTACAGCAGCAATACCTGGTGATCACTCTATAGAATTAAAAAGAAAAGTGCCTGACACTTAAAGGTTTGCTTTTTATCAATTTTGATCCAGACATTTAGGGCATAACAGGGCACATTTATTGAGATTAGATTCAGTAAGACCAAGTTTGGAATATTATATTTGAAAATATATTTGATTATGTAAAACAATTGAGATTTTAAATTGCATCCACTACCATAACCACTAATAATTTTAATTGCTTAATTTTTTTTGTTGTTGATCAAATTGTTGCTTAAGAATGAATGCCAAGTCTGATCATGTGATTCATAAAGGTTTTCACTACTGAATTGAGGGGAACACATTTTGTTATTGGCATTTTCAAAATAACTCTTGTGTTGCTTTTCCCCAACTCCCAATTTTCCCTACAGGGACTTTAGAAGTCATATTTGAAAGGAACTACCAGTAGTTCCTCATTACAATAATGAAGTAACTTCTATCTTGTTTGTTGCGTTACTTTTGTAATATTCATTCATTAAGGTAAAGATAAAGGTTTCCCTTTGACATTAAGTCTAGTCATGTCTGACTCTGGGGGTTGGTGCTCATCTCCATTTCTAAGCAAAGGCTTTGTCTGTAGATGCCTCCAAGGTAATGTGGCATGACTGCATGGAGCACCATTACCTTTCCCCCGAAGCGGTACCTACTGATCTACTCACATTTGCATGTTTTCGAACTGCTAGGTTGGCAAAAACTGAGCCTAACAGCAGGAGCTCATCCCACTCTCCAAATTTGAACCACCAAGTTTTTGGCCAGCAAGTTCAGCAGCTCAGCGGTTTAACCCACTGCGCCCCTAGAGGCTCCTATTCCTTCCTTACTCCTTTTTAAAGAATATATTTTGAAAACTGCCAGAAAAAAGGATTTTTTACAGGACTAACAAGACCTGTTTATGGAAAAAAATGTTTTCTAGAGGAAATGACAAGAGAAAATCTAGTAACCCCATCAAATATTTATTCTTATGCCTGGTCTCGTAAGAATCTTCCATGTTCATTCTACATGCAAAGAGTTAGGGAAAAAGCAAACACACAGCAAAGTGTAACATCTCTCCACAGGAGAATATTCATTGCCAATCGGTTGTATGCAGCCATTCAAGTTAAATATAGTGGTTATCACATAAAAAGTGATAAATGCAAAATCTTTGCTAGTGTCAGCCAAAGAAATTAGTTCAGTGGTTCTCAACCTATGGGTCCCCAGGTGTTTTGGCCTACAACTCCCAGAAATCCCAGCCAGTTTACCAGCTGTTAGGATTTCTGGGAGTTGAAGGCCAAAATATATGGGGGTTCACAGGTTGAGAAACACTGAATTAGATGATTTATGTTCCAGATAATGCAGTTCAGTTCCTGTGACAGAACACTGAGGGCCATCTGCATGAGCCAAATGACTTGGGTTGAGGGTGGACTCCATCGTGGCCAAAAGACACAGAGTCCGTTTGCTGTAATGCAGGAAAAGGCCTTTTAATGCAAGTTTGACTCATGTTGGGAAAAGCAGTGGGATTTCCTGGAGCTTCCCATTTTGGCCAGCATAAATAATTTACACTTTTATTCCACATTCTCCAGGCTTGGACAGCCCAAGAATGGCACGGGGCCTAGCTTGCCCTGTTGAGCTGACTTTTACAATGCCTGCCAGGCATGAATATTATGATGTTCATCCCTCGACACCTGTAATGATGCTAGCCGGCGTGGCAAGATTATCAGAGAAGGGAGAGGGGAAATACCTCCCCCCTCTCTCACATCATTTCAATGCTCTGACTAGTATCATTATAGACTCTATAAATATGAACGCTGCCATATTTATATTAAGACGTTTTTAATGCTTTGTCATAGTGTTTACACCTCACAATATTGCTTAGCCTCAACGTTCTGTCATTGGAGTATGCGTCCCCGTCCCCCCCACACACACAATCCCTGTTTTAATGATCCCTTCTCCACAAATAACCTGCTTCTCCTTTATCTCACCTGAGTTTCTTAATCAGTTTTTAATTAGTTTCTCTTTTAATCATTACATGTAGGCTGCCCATTGTCACTGTGATTGTGTTTATTGTAATTTTATATCATTATGCAGTCATATGTTTTATGTAATTAAGATGTTGTTGTTTATTGTTTGCATTTTTGGTTTTCTTTTCTGCTGTAATTTGTTGTTTGGGCTTGGCCTCATGTAAGCCACCCCGAGTCCCCATTGGGGAGATGGTTGCAGGGTATAAATAACGTTTATTATTTATTATTATTATTACTATTATTATTATTATTATTACATATTGTTTAGTGGTTTTAATGTTTTTTTAATTTGCAGTCATATGTCAGTATTTAGTTATTGTGATTTAATTTTATTATATGTATATTGGCATTGAATTCTTGCCGTTAATATGTTGTAAACCATCTTGAGACCCCCAGGGATGAGAAAGGCGGTATATAAACATAGTATATAAATAAATATTCACACCCAGTGGGAACCGCAAAGGCCAGCTCAACATGAACAAGTCAAGAGTGGTGCCAAACCAGTTCTGATGCTGCTGGGTTGTGTAAAAATCATTCAGCTGACAGGCAAGCTCAGGAGCATGCAAGGTGGGCTGGTTCAGTGTGTAGCCATGTGGACTATCAGGATGCTGATCCGGAGTACTCCACTCCGGATCACCATTGCCATTTCTGCCCCATGTAGATGGGATCCTAAATTTTTCTCCTATTTTCAGTGCTGCTGAGTTCATAACCATAGTGCTTAATGTAGTAATCTGGGTTAAGAATCTGAAACTGCAGAAGGGAAATGGGTGACAGTGTTTGAAAAAAAACAAAAACATTCTCTCAACCTCTGTAAAGCTAAACAAACAGGAACACATATGTGATCTGGTATGACTTGTTTGTAAGGGTTCAATTCTATGCATAATTTATAGTAAAATGAATGGAATATTAAGCTCAATGAAACGTGCATCAAATCAGACTGTGACACAAAATGGAATCAACATTGTATTCTAAAGAATATTCACTTACTACTTGCAGCAAGGAAAGATACCCAAATCCTACATTATCAAAGTTAACCTTCACGTTTTTCCATCTGGCCGTTTCATTTGCTTCTATGAGCTCTTTACACTGAGTGCTATTGTTAACTACATCAATTGGGAACATCTCCCCGGTTGTTGTGTTAATACAGTGGTAGAATTTGCCAGCAAACAGATTTACTCCCATGATGCTGAAAATTAGCCAGAATATGAGACAAACAAGAAGCACGTTCATAATGGATGGAATTGCTCCAAGAAGGGCATTCACAACCACCTAGTACAGAAATAGAGGAGGGGAAAAGACAGTGTAAGAATACATAATAGCAGTAATGTAATTACTCTGTTGCATCAATGTATGACTGTTCTACTTTTTAAACTAAAGCAAATGGTTACTCATAATTTTGATGGCAACAGGGTTAAAAAAACATCATTTTTTAAAAAACTGCAAACATTTATATACTCAACAAGACAACAAAGATGGAAAAAACTAAAATATCTAAATAAAATCAAAATGAAAAATAAACCTTATAATAGCAACATGAAGATTGTTGATCTCTGCAAAGAAAAGAGATATATGTTAAAATATTTATACAGGAAACCAAAATATAAAAAGGAAATAAATTATTCCTTATGAACTGAAAGGATTGCATAATCGTTGTGTAAATAAAAATAGAAATGTAAAAAAAAAGTTACAAAGGAAAGCAAGTCAAGAATTAGTACACATTTCAAGGAGTACACTTAACCATGCATTATTCTTGTTATTATGAAGATTATTTCTTTGCGTAAGAAAGCCAGACGATTTAGCATATGTGCTTATCTAAACAATCACATATTTTATTTCAAGCTCCAGTCTTTATTAAGCAAATGAATTCCTTCTCGGTGAAATATTTTGCTTAAAAATAAATGAACGACATATTCCGAAATCGATAAAGGGGTGGTAGTAGAACTTAAAGGTCAACAGCATTTGAATGCAGAATAAATCAAAATACTACCCCAGTTGCCTGAATACGATGTCTTTGTGTTTACCTACTAATACATGGCAAAAAAGGAATGCCATGAAGAAATGTAAGAATGTGGTAGAGGCTCCTTCTTTGGAGGTTTTTAAAAAGGCTGGGTGGCCATTTGTCAGGGGTGCTTTGAATGCAGTTTTCCTTCTTTTTGGCTGGGGGGTTGGACTGGATGGCCCACGAGGCCTCTTCCAACTCTATGATTCTATGAAACCGAATCCTAAGATCTTTTGCAAAGTGTGCCACTTATGGGAAGTGTGTTATCTGGGGCTACAGATATTACTTTCCCCTGGCAGACTCCCAAGAGTATCTTTAGTAGGAATAGGGGAGCTGTAACAGAGAATCCATGGAATTGGACTTCTTCTATTACAGGGAGCTTAAGCTGAATCAAAGGCACTTGTTATAAGAAGGACTTTTTTCTCAGAAAAGGGGAGGATTCCTGGATCACAGGGTTTGTGCCCTGTTCACAACCACTGTAGCATTTGGTGAAAAGGAAAGTCTAGTATTAATATTTAAGCAAGGAACATATTTCATTCTCTCTGCTGAATAGCATGGATCCTGTCCTGTAGAGTACAACAAGACTAGCGAAATCTGTATTTGTGAGACCCTTTTGGAAATGCTGTTTTGCAGTGATAGTGAGAAGAAACCAAAGCCTTTCTGCCATACTGTTTTCACCAACTGGTGAGGTTTTAATATTTGCTTAAGGGCTCTACAGTGCTGTTGGACTGAGAGCCCTTTCAGATAGCCCTAATATATCCCTGTATCTAATCCCAGGTTTTCTGCTTTAAATTGGATTACATGTGTCCACACTGCCAGATAATCTGGGATAAACAGAAAACCTGGGATCAGATCCAGGGATGTAGGGCCTGTCTGGAAGGGTCCTGAGAAGTAGAAACAGATGTATTAGATTTATTGGCAATTTCCATGCAGTTGAGGAATACATTTAAAGAAACCTACACATTTGGGGTTTATTTAAGGTTAACTATTTTACAAATGTCAGTCTGTGCTTCTACCGTATTTCAGTAACATTTGACCATTGTATTCTTTTGATAGCCTAACGTTTTATTTTATGAAAGGTTCCTACTGTTCAATGTCAATTTTTTCTCTGAAAAGTTAAAAAACTCACAGCAGTTATAGCTGTCATGTCAGCCAATTAAATCTCTGACAAACATGTTTACTACAACAGCAAAGCACCTTGGCGTTGAAAGGGTGTTTAATTCTTCACAGCTTTTTTTAAAAAAGTAATATCAAAATCACTCCTTGAACTGATCTCTATGTATGATATCAATACTGTTGTCTGAGGGTGCTTTGTGGTAAGGAAAGGGCTTCTTTATGTATCCATTTGTGTTAGCTACAATTCTACAAACTAAATCAGAATGGCTAAACAGAGGTTGACAGAAATTGTAGTCCAACACATCTGGAGAAGCATGGGGGAGTTTGTCCTGAAGGGAATGAGCAACCATCCTATTCAGAGTAATGCTGCTCATAATCACTGCAGTCCATCTCAACATTGTAATCTTTTAAAAGCAAAATCTAGGAATTACGGTATATAGCCATCCAATTAACAGACTATCCAAGGAGTTTAGCTAGGAGCACTTGCTGCTTGAAAAAGTTGACAGATCTCACTTACGGTAGGGACATTACTACTTTCTTAGGTTCTGTATCATTTTACTTTTCCACTCTCAGGAATAGAAAGAGTGAAATAGCCTTTTCAGAATACATCAGCATCCAAGAATTAAATGCTGATGTAAATCTTCCAGATTGTGAAGGCAGCTGCAGATATTATTGTCAGTACCGCAGTATTCAAGTAATGATCATAGAAGGTCTTTGGGATCTGGGACCAACACAGAGACTGTCTCTAACAAGCTCTGGAAATAACTTGTTACAAATAATACATTATTTTAAAAAATCATTTTATTAGTTAAGACATAATTAAGTTACAGTAAAAACTGTAAAGAGGTATAACTTGATTCCTTTTTCTGTGTAAGTCATATTTTTTCATAGTTATGGAACATAGGTTTGCTTTGTACCACAGGCCAATGCCTTGTAGCATTTTAGTGTGTGAAAAACTAAAATTAACTGTTTACATTTCACATTTTATTTTTAAAATGTAGCTATAGGAGTAATATGCTATAGGAGTAATACGCTATAGGAGTAATATGGTTTTTTTGGGGGGAGGGGGACAGTTCCATTATTTGGGCAGAGACCAAAAGGGGAGGGCGCTAGACAGAGAAGGATAGTCAATTTTATAGGGGAGAGAGGGGTTAAAGGAGCAAATTTGTTTCCCCCCATTTTCCTGTTATTTCCACCACCCATGTTGCGGTTGTGGAAACAACCCTCATGTATGACATGGGAAGGGGGCGGGGAATAACCAGCAAAAACGGGGAAAATGGTTTTCACCCCACCCGCTAAAATGGACTATGCTTCTCTGTCGAGTGCCCCCATTTTGCCTCCACCTGGATAATGAAACAGTGCCTTTTTTGTTCTCTGAATGATAATTGAGTACTTTTTAAAAGTCCATCAAACTGTGAAAAAAATCATTTGAAAGTTGACAGAAACACTTTAATGTTGTGCGATATACTGGGATAAGGGGTTGTCCCTACACAAAATAAAATTGCAAATCTATATCCACCAGTTTGGACAGCATATAACTTTTCTTTCAACACAGACATGAAGGAAAGATGCATGTGATATATTAACACAGGACAAACTAGTACACATAGTTATTGGGGAAGTAATACAATAAATGGATCAGTACTATGAAAAAAAACATTTGAGTATCACCTAGAGTGTACATCCTGCCAGTCATGGTCTTTTTTTGCATCTAAGAATCTTTGTCCCTATCTGAAATTTTTAAAATAGTAGCTAGAACTGGTTGAACCTCTTTGAAGTCAGTATAACTTTTAAAGTTATTTTTCTGTTCTTCAGATAAGTTATATGTTGAACTTCTTCAAAAACTTGGTTTCAAGCCAAGCTAATCAAAGTAGATCAATTATGGTCTTTCCCACAAAACTGTTCAATCATGACATCCCCTTTCTTTCCTCATTTCCCTTGTAGCTATATTCCTCTGTTCTTTGGATGTTGTCATGATCCAAGTTTTTGTTTGTTGTGATCTTCTTCAAGCTTGCATAGATAATGCAACTGGTAGAAGTTCCTATACTTTCAGGGATCTCAATAGGGTCATTCAGAGATGGGAGGGCCTTCTAAGGTAAAACCTTGCTTTCATTATTTCTAAACTGTGAGTACTGCTGTGCCAGTCATGTGGTAACGTTTGAGAACAGTACAGTGCTCCCTCACTTATTGCGGGGGTTACGTTCCCCAATAAGTGAAAAACCGCGATGTAGGGACGCTATATTTATTTTAATATTTATACATTATTTTAGTAGTCATACACTATTTTAAGTCTTTATAAACTTAAAATACAGTGAAGGAAAGGAAGGAAAGGCTCTTCAAGGCTGGAGGGAGGGAGGACTGAGGAAGGAAAGCGCCTCGGAGAACAGCTAGATAACTATGTTGTTGCTACTGCTGCTGCTGTTGTCTGCACAAGCAGGAAAAACACATGTTCATAAATCTAGTTAAATCTAAAACCCTGCAGCTGAAATTTCCTTTGGCATTAAAATGAAATGAAATATTCATAATTTCATAATAAGTGTCTAGATCAAGAAGTCCTTTAAAAAACATACACATTTTTGGATCAATTTTTTGATCTGGATATGACAAGTTGGTCATAGTTAAAAGTTTGCAATATTAGATGAGGATCTAAATTCTAAATATAATTTTGTAGTGTAATCCTAATTATGTCTACTCAAAAGTAATTCCCATTACATTAAATGGAGTTTACTCCAAAGGAAGTGAGTTAAGGATTCCAGCCTTCTTGATGAAAGGGTTCTAAACCTGAAATTTGAATCAGAATGGTATTCAAACTTGGAACAGATTCATAAAATCAATGGGACTAGGTGAATCATAATTAAGCCTGATTATAACTACATCAGTGTAGGCCATCTATTATTTTCAAATGCTGTTTCATCTGATAAATTACTGAGAAAATCAGTAATTTTCTCCAAGAATTCTACTTTCAAAATTTCACAGAAATAAAAGTTGTTTTAGTAAGGAGATGTGAAGTTCCTCCCACAGTAACTTTGGGCAGAATCCAAAGAACAGTGAGCTCTTGTGCAGAAAATTATAATTAGTATAATATGGTACACAGGATCCACTATAGCAGTGGTTCTCAACCTGTGGGTCCCCAGATGTTTTGGCCTTCAACTTCCAGAAATCCTAACAGTTGGTAAACTGGCTGGGATTTCTGGGAGTTGTAGGGACCCACGGGTTGGAACCACTGCACTATAGGCCTCATGTATGCACCAAGAAATATTGATTTTGAGAAATAATAGGCTTTCCAGACTGTATGGCAGTGCCATGGGCTGGAAACTGAATGTTCTGTATAGAAAGCAGGTGCTCTCCCATAGAGCTACAGTCCAGAGAAAATAGAGAAGATCTTACAAAAGGGAAGAACATTGTTGGATTGGGTTTGGCATGCTTTTTCACCACTAACTGTAGTAGTGAGGGCTGAGAGGTGGTGCCTGCGCCCAGGATAGATGTGTACAGCCTTTCACTTTTCTTGCTCAGCCTTCCATATAAAGAAGGGTACTTTTAGCTCCAACTGATTTTAACTTCAAAACTACAGTTCCTCCTCTTGGCAGGCCTTACAATGAGGTCTTGGCAAGGGTTGAGGAAGAAACAGGAGCAATCTGGCTGCAACGAAGTGGAGGAGAGCAACTTTATTGTCGTGGTGGAATAGTGCTGGACAGTGGTGGCTTCCTGGTGTATTGTATGGACTGTAGGTTCTCAAAGGGTAAGTTTGTGACCCCAATTTCTTGTAATTATGTCCCTAGTATATTTTGAAAAGATTGAAAGTAGTATGACTTAAGGTATGATATGCGGAAGGACTCGGGGGGTGGGGGGATCAGTGGTCCCTATCTTTCACATCAAGAAAATTAGCTATGCATAGACATTTTAACAATTGGACCTGTAAATGTATTTAAAATGATGTATTTAAAAAAGCTATGTATAAGTCATGGTCACTGTACCAATTTCCTTGTTAGATTGCTCTATTAGAAACTGGACTGGACATTTGAAATATAACTTTAAAGCAATCAGCCAAAAATGTGCATAAGACATGCAAAACTAAAACTGCAGGGTGGATTATTTAGTTTAAAGTTCTTTTCTGCTCTACTGCTCCAAGAGAAATATACCAAGCACGCATAACATGCTCTCCTCCAGTGAACTTACACATAAACACATGCTTTATTACTAATCAATTCTCTAAATTTAGCAAAGCAATGGATACTTATTTTTCTACATGTATACATATTTTCAACTACCGCAAGACCATTTCATTACAGGGAGTATTAAAATGATAAATATCAAGCAATGGGGATATTCAAATCTCATTTTACAAGTAGAATATATCTACATGTACTGAGATTAGAATATTGCTCTCAATCTAAAGCATATTTCGTTCAAATGAAAGCACATGTTTACTTTGCCTTCTAGCACCTATGTGGAGTTAACAATGGTTGAAATGTACTTTTAATTATATCAAAACAAAATGACACAACAGAATTGAATTGTCAAAATCTTCTGTTTTGATGAAATTTCCCCTCATCCATATAGGGAAATTATGTGAGACTTATATTTCACAGACTTACGTTGTCCTTAGGTCTTGGGTTTGTCTTCTGCGAAGGAATAATTTTACCCATTTTTTGAATAGAGAAATCATATGAAGTTAATTTAAAGCTCCACATTTTAATGTATCATTTATACAAATATGTGTAAACCAAAACTTGTGCTTGGGAACAATAGGTCAAAATGTAAGTATAAGAAAAGATTGAAAAGGTTATTTTAAGATTTTTTTTTTAAAAAAAGTGGCCCATTTTACCAATTTAATCTTCACCGAGACTAAATCTTTCTTGTAATATTATGTGTTTTCTGTGAGGTCTTTACCTATTCACAAAGCCATTAACAAACACTGATTTCTGTGAATATGTCCTCTTCCTAAATTTTAGCCAAATGATTGAACAAACTATTTTTTTCTGTGTAAGCTGTTTACACACTTTATTTGGGGATGAATCTTTTTTATTGTTGGCATTGTGTTTAGGGAGAATCAGAGGTTATTTATTTGGCTCCTTGGTCCAGCAATAGAAACCTTTGACATGTGAGGAAATGCTTAAGAAATGGCAAATAGCTGATATTGTGGACACACAACTCCTGGTTCTTTTTGAATAGTATTAGCCAGAATCATTGCAACAGAAAACTGCTTGTAAATGACAACAAATGAAATTGATTATAATAATATTTTCTTTTCTTATGAACCAGATGTGTATGGAAATAATTTTTTTTCAGATTGCCATATTCTTGGTACTCATATTACATGAACATTTAGCATCATCGCCAGTCTTGAAGTTGATTTAGAAAGGAGTACAAATGACAACAGTTCCAGAAACATTTGTGCCAACAGAAACATATTTGCAAGAATGTTCATGAATAGTAAATAAAAAGAAGTATGAACATGGATAAACCAAACAGTCAGTTGAAAACTGAATGAATGTTCGTGAACACTACAGGAATTGACCAGCTCTTACCCTATTCCACTGCTGACTTCTCAATTCATGAATTTCTTGCTTAAAGGGATTTGTTGAAATTAAGGGGTGGTTAGATGCACCTGAAATTCATGTATCGAGTCAGTTTCAATTTGCAATATTTCTTTGTAGAAATTTTGAAGAAAAGATATGCAACCTGATGGATACAATTTGAGGAACTGAGCTCCAGTCATCTGAATTTCATTTCATGGTTCTGTCGTGACTTTACATCTAAATACTATTTGGGCAGCATGTTTATCCGCTGCCCATCTCGCTAGAAAGGTTTCCTTTTAACATTATTCAAAAGCTGTTTCCTCTTATGTTTCCATGAAGTGGCAAAAAGGCATTCACTGAAAAATAACAGGTTCGACCAACATGCAGTTTGGATCAGGTTGTATACAGTGGATACATAAATGCCTCCAAGTGCCTCTGGGGTTTCTGCTGGTGATGTCAGTGCAGTCAAAGAATCATCCGGTAATGGGAATGAAGAGAAGGAAACAGGGATATAGTGTAAGGAACGTTTCCGGTAGAGATTAAATGGTGATCCTGCTTTCCCTAGAAAGCAAATATGTAATATTGCATGGGTTGTGTAGATAATGCTGCACATTTGCTGGAATTACCTTTGCCGATGGAAATTAATAGAAAGCTATAATTGGGAAGGGGAGGTCAGTTGAAGTGTCTGGTTAATTAGCCATTTAAACAGATTGAGTCCAGTTGATGAGACAATACTGGAGTTTTATGAACTGCCTATGGAGCATAATTAATTAATCGTGCTTATATAATTATATATTTAAGCACTTACGTCAAATAGAAAATATACCCCTCTCTGGAGGCCTGGCAATATCAAATTTGACCTACTGAATGAAATCCTAAACTGAAGCCTGTATAGCTATCCCAGTTATTTTTGACTGGGAGCACAGCATTCCCCATAAAATAAGAGCAACACACCAAAACTGATTTTATGAGGACATAAACCCAGTTGTCAACTGCCCGTATTTATTTATTTATGTATTTTTTGTCAGGAGCAAATCAACATAAAAGGTACTCACCTTTAGAACCACTGTTAGCACATCTGCTCAAATACATTTATGACAAACTCCTCACATTGGCTAGAAAGTAAAGTAATATAAATGCATACAGCTAGTGTGTGGTATTGAGTAAGGCTTAAGGTGAGCTAATGAAGCCTTTTGCTTATCTATTACTGATTAATAATATGCAATAAAATGGAAGGGCAGCATTTCTGCATGGATTTATCATTCCTTATATGGCATGCATGGAACATTCCTTATATTTAAGCATGCATTTAAATTAGGAACAGCTTTGCTCTCATTTCATCTTACCCTCATCCCTTCAAATCTTGACAAGGCTCTTAAAGGTCTCAAAGCCCTCAGTGTCCGAAGGGACTTAATGGCACCAAGTTCTGAATAACCCAATGCATTTGCAGTTAAGCTAACCAGTGACACCTGTGAGAAAGAAAACCTGCATCATTCTTTTTTATTCTAAGAAGCCCTTCTGTGTTCAGGGATGGGTAGTCTGGAGGAATCATATGGCTAGGAACAATCCCAAAGTCATTACGTCCTATCTCCTGCACAAAGTTAGAGTCCCTCATACATCAAATATTAATGGTTTCCCCAGGGTTCCTGCATCCCTAACTCCAGCAAACATGGAGGGCTGATTGTATAGCATGGCCACATTATTTTATTTTAAAACCTGACAAATTTTATCTGCAGGTTAATATACAAGACTAATCAAGACTGGAGAAGATTCTCAAGATTGCTTAAGATCTAGGACACTTTTTTGTAAAGCTTATGTGGGTGAGCACATTACAGTGCAGTGTTGTTGTTTCTTACACACTGCAGTGTTTTTAAAGACCTTGATTTCATGTTTTTTAGTTCAGAACACAAGATTTTATTTGTTTTTCATGCATGCAAATAGGCATTATTATTTTATTTATTATTTTATTTACTCTAGCTATACCCAGTCTTTCTGAACCTTGAAGGGGACTCAGGGTGGCTTACATATAGGCAATTATTCAATGCCTTAAAATAACATACAATTCCAATAAACATTGAAATTAAAATTAATACACATTAAACATTTAAAAACATTACATTCAATATTAAAGCCACACCATCCAAATGCTTCTTTATCAGATGGAGTCTGTCTGCATCAAATTTCTGATACAGTAATAATAAATTCTAAGTGTTTAGCACAGTATTTTATTCACTACGGCCTTCTTCCAAGATCAAATTCAGAATGTGTCTATGGATTGGGATCTATCTTTGATGAATCTGTGCAAAGGGGCTTGTAAAGGAGTTTATTGCTTACACTGTTAAAATGAACAACAAAATAAGGCTTGCCAAAGAAAATCTAATAAATGAATATAAAACATGCTTTAATGTGTCATAATAAAATAATTGTATGTTGATAGTAAACTCATTTTCTAAATCAGTGGCTCTCAACCTGTGGGTTCCCATATGTTTTGGCCTTCAACTCCCAGATATCCTAACAGCTGGTAAACTGGTTGGGGTTTCTGGGAGTTGTAGGCCAAAACACCCCCTGGAGACCCACAGGTTGCGAGCCACTGCCCTAAATAAAGATGTTTGAATAAACTAACAGTGGGGAAAAATAATTAGAATTGGGGATTTGTGGATATTTATGGAGAGAGAGGGGAAGGGAGAGAAGCAAACAAAATAGACTATGCACAGCTGCAGAATTTCAAAAAGAAATACTCCATACCACATTTTCTGAATAGCATTTAAACAGAAGGGTACATACATCAACAATGAGGAAATCCAGCCAGCACCAGGCATTGGTGAAGTATGTTTGATATCCATATGCGACCCATTTCAGAAGCATCTCAAGAATGAAGATGTAGGTGAAGACCTTGTCAGCATATTCCAGCATGGTTTTGATTGTTTTCCTCTGTTCTATGTATACATCTTCAAATGCCTGCAAATATAATGGATATTTAGGATACAAAAAAGCTAAAGCGACTGCAGGTTTTAATAATCATTTTGTGAGACAAACTAAGGTCATGCCTTAACATGCCATTATGGGTTTCAACAGAAGTGACCCTC
Organism: Anolis sagrei; assembly: GCF_037176765.1. Taxonomy (NCBI): domain Eukaryota; kingdom Metazoa; phylum Chordata; class Lepidosauria; order Squamata; family Anolidae; genus Anolis; species Anolis sagrei. Next base: position 196,928,128 of record NC_090021.1, on the reverse strand, counting down.
TATAGTAGGGCTTCTTAAACGTTTTCCACTTGCAACCCCTTTGAGAAATATTTCTGTGACCCCTTTCCATCCAATACATTTTTACGTGACACCACATATAAAGGTATATAAAAATCAAACATTTACTGATGCTAAATCAGCATTTGCAGGCTGATTTTTCTTTTTTATGAAGTGCAGATGAAGCATTTTCTACAGAGTCCACTATAAACACTGTTGATGCTAACAGATTTGTATAAATAGGTGGCATTCAGAAACCCTTTACTGTAGCCAAATTTTTCCACAATCCTAACACTGAGCTAAGGGGACCCACACCTCAGCAAAGGAAAAGTGGCAAACTTACCATTATCCTTTGGAATTTGATCAAGAATAATATAAAACTAAGTCAAATCATCATTTACTGATGGGGTTATTGATTTTGTTGTTTATAGATTTTAATGGTATTATACAGATGAAATTTAAGATGAATAAAAATATATGGTTTAGAATTTGAATGTGTTGTTAACTCATGAGTGACACTTGTATGGTAAGTGGTATAAACCTTTGTTAAAAATTGAGTTGGAAGAGGAACAAGATAGCTGATAGAATGATGTTTGAGCCTGTCTGGCTTTATTAGAGTTTAATGGCCTTTCTTACAGTTCGTATGTACAACTATTCAATCAGCTCTGTGTGATTTTGCTGGTTTACATTTCTTTTGAATTGTAATCAATAATTTTACTTTATACATGTCTCTGACTAGTAGAATAAGAATTCAAAGGGTAGCTTAAATGACAGCCAGATCGAAGCTTGTCACATGGCAAATCTTTTTCTTTCTTTTCACTAAAATGGGTTATTGCTGTTCCTTGTATTGCTGCAGCAACCAGATGCAGAAGGTGTTTTGTACATGCTGAATTTGCATGCTACCAAGCAGATAGCTCAACAAAACACCAAGGATGAGAACTGAGCCTTGAGAATTGCCTCCAAGCAATCCCACCCCCCCGCCCCCCCCAAAAGAACCATTTTCACTACTCCAAAGCACAACTGGAAAGGTTTTATCTTCAGCCTTCACAATGTCATCTTGCTGAGGCTCCCCAGGATTTATACTGTCACAAAAGCCACCCACAGTCCATTGTCTATGGCTGTAACTTTAATGAATGAGATTTTTTGAATAAATGTGAAATTATTGCATTAGGTAAGCTATCTCAAGGAATCTAAAGAGGAGTTCGAAGGATTTCCGTTTTTAAAATGTCTTTCAGACCTATCATTTTGACAATTTTTGGAAAAGCATAAATGAGATGTGTTAGATATAAATAGACAAGGCATTTAAAGTCATAACAGTTATAGATCCTTTTCTTGTTTGCAACTTACCAGAGCACCACTACTAAGAAGGATCATAAAGACAATGAAGGTTTCAAACCAGTTGTGTTCAACTATTCGAAAGCAGGTTTTTCTAAGATTCCACCACTGTTTTCCTCTCCCATCTTCCACACTAACTTGACAGCACTTGAACCTTTGAACGCAGCCTAAAAATAGATTAAATTTTGGGGGGAAAAACCAAGAAAAGAAACAATCAATATTTTTCAAATTATACAAGGTAATATCAGGATTTGGCATGGTCTCACCTTTCTGCAATAATTTATTTACATATAGAACTTGCTTAGTATTCCTTCAAATCCCATTTCATCCAGAGAAAATAGTTAAGCAGAGGTCTAGCACATAAACTTATCAGATGCTTAAAATAGACATCCCTGACCTTCTGTAAAACAAGCTTCAGGTTCCTCAGGTTCCTCAGGTACTGCTTCTGGTTGCTCTTCTGCTGGAACTCCAATATCCACAGTGCTTCCTTCAGAGGAGCTAGAGGAATTTAGTTTCTGATAAAGGAAAATATTTCACAAGAAATTTAAGGTGAGAAATAAAAACAATACTGATAACACAAAATAATTAGCTGTATTTTAAATTTCTGTTTTGTAACAGTTTGAATTTAATGGAGGCATGCCTGCCATCATTTCATAGAGGAACACATGCAACCTAGGAACACCAAAGTGTGGCCAAAATGGCAAAAGTTATTAATGAGGAAAAACACAGGCTAAGAGAGTTTGTTTGTGTCTTGGCCTACTAAGAAGTGCAGAACTCTATTCTCTTCTGTGTCTTCCACTTTTGGGTTGAGTGTCCTTAGCCACCTTCAAGTTTACTTTGATTTATGCCATCTTAATGAATGAGAAGCCCCAAAGTCATCCTATTAGGTCTTGCAGCCTCGAGGCAGTGGCTTCCTAAATTAAAATAATCCATCTGAAATGATGTCTTCCTCTTTTCCTGCTGTTCTATACATTACCAAGCATTATTATCTTTTCTAGTCATGTCTTTCATGTATGAGCACAGTATGACAACCTCAATTATGTCATCTTGGTTTCTAGTGAGAATTTGGACATTATTTGCTCTAAGATCTACTCGCTTGCCTTTTTAGTTAACACTACCTTTGCATTTTGAACTCAGTCTGCAGAAAGAGAAGCTGAGGATAAAGGGGGAAAGTAGTAGGAAGAAAGAGAAACCGTGACTGAATCCACACTTAGGACCTCTGCGTTGCTGGCATGGAGTCCTCCAGAGTCCATTATATGACACAGGGCTACTTCTGGCAGGGCTCTGCGCCCGTAGAAATGGAGATCAGCTAATACAAGAAAGCCAAAGGAGGCAAAGAGGAAGTGGGGACAGCAGGGAAACATCATAGAAAGGGATACCACGATGACCCGATGGTAACAAACTCTGACGCTGCCTCACAATTTCCCTGCTGTCCCCTGGCTTTGTAAGGACCATCTGATGAGGTCCTTAATCCAAAATGAAATTGATTTTGAAAGCCACACATTTTATCACCCTAGAGTAATCTCATTACAAAAGGTTGTTTATACCATGTTTACATGTCCACTATGTTGAATTATATTAAGTCACATGAACCCTCCCCCTCAATTCAGAGATACTTATGTCCGCATATCCATATAAACGAATAACCTTTCCTGTTTCCCCATCATTTTCTGGATGGTGTCTATAACTGGATAATTACCTTAGCTCTGACACAGACCCCTTCTGCCCTCTCTAATAGTGAATGCACCTTAGGTGCTTGTGTATAAGTCTAGAACCTTTAATTAAAAATAAAGCACAAAACCTGAGTTGATTTAACCACAGGTCAGTGTGCAAACTGTACCTTAACTCTGATCAAAAAAGGAACCATCCTCTTCTCTGAATAAAGTAATGAAAGGTAAGAGCTTAGTCTGTACCAGGAGAACATAAAAGAAGCACCAGCTCATTCTACTCTGTCTGCTGTAGTACTGCTTCTGGCCTTTTTGACTGAAAAATGGCAAGTGTCTTGTGGCCTTCTTTACCGAATATCCCTCGACATCCACAAGTCATATCAAAAGCCATAGTTTTGATCCCAAAATCTGCCCTTGACTTATACATGAGGTTGACTTGTACATGAGTATATATGGTAAGGGCCCTAATCATCTTGCCACATCTTCACTGCTTCTCTAATCATGATCAGTTCACTGGTTTCTTACCTCCTCCATGAGAAACCTCTCTCTCTTTTTCCTCGACTCAAAGTGGCATTTGCCATTTTATAACGTGAAGCCATATGGCGAATTTAAATAGCAAGGTACATATGCTATACTACCTTTTTATATTCAGATATACAACGATAAATGTATAAAATTGTGGTGTTGATAGAACAAAAGTTACATTGTGAACATATGATTGTAATATGTTGTTATTTTGCAACTCTCTCCCTTGTCGGTTTATGAATGAGCTGTGTGTATGAATTTATTGCAAATGAAGTCTATATATCAGCATTCTAAACATTTTATTTTTCTGGGTATGAAGATCTGGCAGTCATTTCTGCAAAAACTCATTAAAACAGAAGAATTTGCAGAACTCCAAATGATAAACTGTATCAGTGAAGTAAATGATGCATGCTCTCTCTCTCTCTCTTAGGTTAGAAAATCTTTTTGTATTCTAATTCCTGTGCAACAAGGAATCTCACATTGGTTAATTCCAGAAGAGTTCACAGTGAAATACACTATATCATGATCTAAGCCAAACTGAGTAATAAGTAAAGGCTTACCTCTTTGCTTTCTTCCAAATCAGATTCACTGCTAAATTCTTCCGTATTCAAATTCTCAAAATCCGATTCTCCAAGAGCAATTGGAACAGTCACAGTCAGGCTTGGATTATTTATGAATGACATGTAATCACTTTCATCAACAACATATTTTTCCACGCTACTACCTGTTCCAATGCCACTTGTAGTCCCATTCCCATCCCTAAAATAATCCAGATCTTTACCAATTTCCATGGTGTGGTTAGAAATGCAGCTGTTCTTATTTAGCTCCTCGAGGGGCTTGATTTCATCCAAAGCTTTTTGTTTTTTAACAAAGGATTTTTGTATGAATTCACGGATCTTTCTTTTCACATAGGCAATTCCCTTTTCTATTCTTGCTATAGAAATCTGGAGATTGTTCATTTCGTTGTCATCATCTGTGGCAGCAAGGTTGTCTGCGCTAAAAGAGCTCAGTAGCAAGGCCAAAAATAGATTCAGTACCTGTACAAGGGGGGGAAAGGGATGGGGAAAGATGCATTGTTTTTGCTCTGTACACATTAGGAATATATAAAGCTGCCTTACATTGGACCTCATTACTAACTCTGTCTGGTAATAACTCTCCAGAGTTTAGGCAGGATTCTTTATTAGCCTTATTTAAAGATCCCTGATGTTTCTTGATTCCATTTATTTATTTATTTATTTACTGTCCTTGTATACCGCCATTTCTCAGCCTAATTGGCGACTCCATATACCAACCATCCATATACCAACCAGATGTGATCCTACTAAACTTTTGAAAACAAGAGTGCATCTGCACCAGAGCATGAATGGAAGCTGACACCACTTTAATAGCTATGCTGCAATCTGATGGAATCACGAGAATTGCAATTTTACTAGGCCTTTAGCTCTGCCTAGCAAAGAGTGCTGCTGACTCCTAGGATTCCATAGCATTAAGCTATGGCAGTTAAAGTAATGTGAAACTGCATCAGTTCTACAATATAGATCACCCCAAGTGAAACTGGAATGCTGAGGGTGGCCCATTATAATATGAGCAAGGTATCTGCAATATATTCTAGACTAGTAGTTCTCAACCTGTGGGTCCCCAGGTGTTTTGGCCTACAACTCCCAGAAATCCCGGCCAGTTTACCAGATGTTAGGATTTCTGGGAGTTGAAGTCCAAAACATCTGGGGAGATTGAGAACCACTGATCTACTGCTACTAGATCTGATTTATAGTTTTCAGGCTCACAATGCAAGCTATTCTGTAATGCACAGACATGTACAAGGAATTTACTCATTCATTTATTTCTTTATAAGCTGGTAAATATATTTCTGGTCACTTATCACTTTTAGTGTAAGAATGAATATTAAACACTGAGCACAATATCTGATAATGATATGAAAACTGTGTTTTAAGAGCTCTGCCAGAACAGTACAGACTACCATTCTTTTAGCTAGACTTAGCATTATTCTGATTCAGAATAAATATTTAATTTTTGAAAATTACATACCACTAAATTTCCGATCACCATCACCATCATGAAGACAGTAAGGCACATAGCTTGACCTGCAACCTCCATACAGTCCCACATGGTTTCTATCCATTCTCCACAAAGTACTCGGAACACAATCAAGAAAGAGTGGAAAAAGTCGTGCATGTGCCAGCGTGGAAGCTCACAGTCTTTGGCAATCTTGCAGACACATTCCTTGTAGCTTTTACCAAACAGCTGCATTCCAACCACAGCAAAAATGAAGACAATGATGGCCAGGACCAAGGTCAGATTTCCCAAAGCACCCACAGAGTTTCCAATAATCTTTATCAGCATATTTAGCGTTGGCCAGGATTTTGCTAATTTGAAAACTCGCAGCTGAAAAACAAACACACAAAAAACTATCAAAATGTTTTTGTAAGGTGTAATGCAAAGTGCTGAAAGAAAGGGCTCAAAGCTATAAAAAACAGGTGCTGCTAATTTCCAGTGAATTGAAAAGAATTTTTAAAACAATGGAACTGAAAGAACATTTATTTAGAAAGGTGTCTTATTTTACGTCATTTACTTCCAGTTAAATCTTGTTAAACTATACTTGACATCTGGAATTCTTTGTACATTTTCTTAGAAGTATGTTTAATGGAAAATAGTAGAACTTACTGAGTGAACACATTGCATTTTATAATAATAATAATAATAATAATAATAATAATAATAATAATAATAATTTATTTGTAGACCACCTTATCTCCCCAAGTGGACTCAGGGTGGTTTTCATCACATATGGCAAACATTCAGGGCCAACAAAGAGACATGTTAGCAAATTACATCAAAACAATATAACTTCAAATGATATAAAACAGTATTACATCAAATGATATAAAACAGCCTAACTATAAACTTAATATCAAACAAAAACTAACCAAAAAGAAAATTTAACAATCCTAGCAAACAGAATCTTATAGGGTCTATTTTAGTAAAAATACTGACAGAGTGAGTCTTGGAATGATCTTTCCTATAACTTATTGTGTGATATTAAATGTTTTTAATTGATATGTATGTATGTATGTATGTTTATGGCATGTAACGGTTGCAAATTTGTACACCGCCCTGAGTTGCCTCCGGGCTGAAAAGAGCGGGATAAAAATGCTGGAAATAAATAAATAAATAAATAAATAAGTTATGAGGCCCAACCATATCATCTTGGAATAAATTTGATTTAAAGCAACTTCTTCCAATCTATGCAATTTGAAAGACTTTTCACATAATTGTAAAATTTGGAAAAACTACTTCTGGGAGATATGAATCCTAACTAGTGTCGACACATTAATGCAGTTTTCCTATATCTTGAATTGCCATTCAGAAATTAACTAGATATGTTTACCCATCTTCTGCCAGCAGGCATTTGGGGAAGGATAAAAGGCATGCTTTGGAGGAGGATATGAGTGGGATGCCGGGGGGGGGGGGGGGAGGGTGAGTTTTAAAGGCTATGTTAAGTGTATATATTATATCTGTTTTCACCACACTGTGCTATTTAATTGGTTTTTAACTTTTGTATTGCATTTTTTAAACCTGAATAAAGTGTGGGATTGTTAGCCACCTTGAGTCCCCATAAGGAGAAAGGCAGGGTATTATTATTATTATTATTATTAATAATATTAATACCCTAGTTGAAAATAAACAACAGTAATTATTTTCAATGGTTTTAAAGGAATTTACCCACAACAAAGGACTTCATCCCACAGGATAAGTCAAGCATTTGGGAGAGTTGGTTTTCCCTTAAGTTTCACCACTACCCGTTTTGAAATTAAATGGGAGATTTTCCTTCCTCCTTCACATCTAATCCTTTCCTCGGTTTTCTTTAAGATTTATCTGTTTGATTTGCCATCGCACGGAAAACATATGCCTCCTCCCACTGTTTCCTCTCCTGTTGTTTCCCTCGAAACCCTTCAACTACAGCAGAGTTAAGGCATCAGTCTTAAGGAGCCACTTTTTTTGAGTCCATTTGCCCTCGAAATCCTTAACTACAGCAGAGTTAGGCATCAGTCTTAAGGAACCACTTTTCTGGGCTTGTTTGCCCTCAGAATCCTTCAACTACAGCAGCGTTAAAGCATCAGTCTTAAGGAACCACTTTTTCTAGACTCATTGGCCCTCAATACCCTTCCAATACAGCTGAGTTATGGCATCCTTTTAAAACACTTATTTCAGTGGGAGCCACACTGCCTGAAGGTGCATTTGCCATTGTAAATAAATAAAAAAGAAGAAGCAAGATATAAATTACCTCCTCGGTTTTAAAGATTATGGCAGAAGAAAGGATTCTCTACTGCCCATCTCGACTCCTGCCCCTCCCATGACAATGTCATTGTTTTATTCAAAATGGGCGGCGGGGGGGGGGGGGGATTCCCATCACATGTTAAATTGGGCATTTTATATGTCCTTACATGGAGAATTGAAAAATAAGTCAATTGCCAACCAATTTAGGAATTGTGGGAAAAACCCATACTTTAGAAACAGTGAAATACCTGGAACCCACAATACCTGGAACCCACAATTGAAGTTTGCATCATGTGATGGGCCCTGTGGGTTGCTGATTCTTAAAAGTGTAGAAAAGCTGATTTAATTGTGTGTGATGAAGTCCAAAGTTATTTTATTTTATTATGGTCATTAACCAGCATTACTCACTACTACCTTTGAGTGAATCATGGCCCATATATTTCAAAATGATCTTTTCTAGCATTTCTGTAGAATTATTTTAAGAAATGTTAAGGGAGGTATAGCTAATATTCTTTTGATCCAGATGGAAGGCTCTGCATTTCAGCAGACATTTCTTTATCTGGAATGGTCAGATAATTTTTTTTGTAATTTTCCCATCGTTCATTGGAGCCTCCTGGCAAACCTAAGCTGGTCCAAATTATGATCTAGCAATCTCGAGCAGAATCAGGGTGGGAACTGTGAAGCTGCAAAGGAAGCAGGGATCCGTTAGAACTACTGGAGCCCTGCACACCATTAAGTAACAGCATTGAATAAAATCCTTAGGAATGTTTAGAAACAGGATAAACACAGTTTATAAATCCTCACATCAATATTTTGCATTTAATATCCCAATGATTAATCTTTAAGAATCCTTAACAATAAGTCCTGGATTTATACTTGCATGTATAAAGATGCAATGGTAAGTTGTGCATTTTACAATTTTGACATTCATCATACAAATATTTGTGCAGTGAAACAGAGAAATTTCATTGGACACAATTTACCAATCTGAAAGACCGGAGAACTGATAATCCTTCTACATCAGATAGCCCGAGTTCAACCAAACTCAAGGTGACAATAAAGCCATCAAAAATATTCCATCCTTCTTGGAAGTAATAATAGGGATCCATTGCTACCAGTTTAAAAAACATTTCACCTGTGAAGATTCCTGTGAAAACCTGTATGGGAACAAAATGAAAACTTATCAATTTGGAAAAGTGCCAAACCATGGTGTTTAGATTTTCATTCTAACACTGATGTTCAAAGCTACAAGAAATCTAGTGTGTGCTTCTTAACTACTAAAAACGTATTTTCTGGAAGCATATATCTTAGTTCATTCAATTCCATGTTGTTAGACTGGGTTAATTTATTTGAAATTAGTTTATTGAAGATGCTCTCAAAGGCTGTACAATTGGCAGCTTGTATGTAATGGTAATTCTTTGAGAACTGTAGAAGTTGCACACTGCACGTTTACTATATGTGCACTAACTCTGCAAAGTACATGATGCACCTGTCCTGTAGAATTAATGCTGCTTAGCTGCCATGGCTCGATAGTATGAAGTAATGGGAATTGTAATTTAGTGAGGCACCAGCACTCTTTGGTAGAGAAGGAACTTGTAAACTTTGAAAATTGAAGGAATCTGAGTCCAGAATTTGTAGAGGATCATAGCCTTGGAATAAATGACTACATCGTATATCTCTGTGTGTATATCTGTGTGTGTGCGGTTTGTACTATAGTAGTTTAATAATAATAATAATAATAACACTTTATTTGTACCCCGCTACCATCTCCCCAAGGGACTCAGTGCGGCTTACATGAAGCCAAGCCCATAATACATCAATAAACAGAACATCAATAAAATAAAACATCAATAAACAATCAATGCAATATAAATCATAATCGCATAAACAAAATAGGCAATAAGCAATCAACAGTAACATATAAACATTTAAAACCAAAGGCCAGGCCAAATGTGATAATTAAAATTAAAAAATACTTTCCACCATCATTTACCATAGATATGCTCTTACATATTTCATACTATATTTTGGATTATAACATTTTGTTATTTGAACTTTCAGATAATAATAAGTCTATTTGGAACACCCAGATCCATTTTTTGTTGTTCTGTGGACCAGTCATGACATGCCTGACAAGATCATAATATAAAACAATAATAAAGATGAATATTAGGTAATGCTACTTAGACATTATTGATATTTTAGATACTTTCACCTATAACCTTTAAATTTGGAAAATCAGTTTCCTTCACTGTTGCACTGAATAGTGTTTTGATGTTTGGGAGGAAGGCTGAGAAAAGACTTCAGGATTTTATGAGTCAACAATATCATCTCCTGTATGTGATAACAAATATATTTATCTTCACAACTCAATATAGCACCTTTAATTTTAAATGGAAAAGTGAAACCAAATTAGTGCTGCAATTCAAATACTGTATATCTCTAGAACAAATATCATATTTATGTGTACCATGTATAATGGGTTACTCACCAGATTTCCAACATTAAGGACACCTTCAAATTCTTCTGACATTGGGTAATGCTCCATTGCCATGAACAGTGTGTTTAAAACAATGCAAATTGTAATTGCAAGGTCAACAAACGGATCCATCACAACTATGTTCACATAATGCTTTACTTTCAGCCAACATGGGCAGCAGTCCCAGATCAAGAAAATGTTTGCAAATTTATACCAACACGGTGGGCACTTCTGCCGGGATTCTTCAAGTTCTGTTAAAAGAAAAATGAGGAAGAACCAGCTGTGCAATGATGATAGTCCTGATAAAGAAAGTGTTACCTCAAACAATGACTAAGACCAGACAAAAAAGGTATTCTCACAAGCTCAGCCTTAAATAAATAATTGAGAAATGCTAGAAGGATGAATCTTATAGAATTTCAAAAGAAAGTTGAGAATATGAAAAGAAGAAAAAGGAGAGTTAGTCAAGAATGAACAATTCACAAATTGCTACTTCCATCATCACACATTGAAATAATTTACAGGGGCTACTGAAAACTGCCCCAAGGGCCTGGCTGGATAACATGGGCTACCTGACCCACTAAGGAGAGGTAATTGAGTATCTCCACCCATAATGGTTACTTTCTTCTCCCCTCCCCCCAAAATGTCATTATGCCTCTGGAGAATGGGTGCGTATCTCTCCCGGAAAAGAAAAAAATCCCTGCGGAGTGGTTTGAGGCCAGGTTTTGTGGATAATTTAATCACCTTCCTGGCCTCAAACCTGTTCCAGACCTATCAGTCTAATCATCTTACTTCCAAACCAATTCCAAACCGCATTATAGCTCCAGTGTAGATGTGCCCTGACTTATGAACAGAGAATGTGATTTTATGAGCTGATATTTATTATAATTGTAGCATAATCAGCATTTTGAAAGTCATCTTGCTATATATACCTTCCATGGTGTTTGTGATTATGCTAGCTATGCTCATGGCTCTTTCTCTTAAAGTAGGGTCTTCCAAAAAATCCATAGAAACATGAAAAGAACTGGATCTTCTTTTTTTCATTTCTGTCTCTGTGGTTGTGGCCTGCAAAAGGGAAATTGCAATATAAGATCTTTCTGCAAATGGCACTGACATATTTACAGTTTATATGAAGAATGTCTACTGGTAGATTTGAAGGCGTTCATGCATCATGCTTTTATGCTTAAATATTCATGCCAAATGTTTTATAGCTTATTGTATTATCAACCTGGTATTTTAAAAACTTTTAGAGGATTTGTAAGAAACATGCTGTACTCATCTTCATAACCTCATTTTTGTGTGTGTATATGTTCCAGGTGACCTTTGGTGAACATCACATGAGTGTTTCAGGTTAGTTTGCTTAAAACTGCCTTGTTTATTCACGTTAGTTTTGTAAAATCCCACTTACCCATACTTTTCAACCTGAACACCTGATTTCAATGGGGTCTATATCTAAGTAACGATGCATAGGATTGCAAACTTAGATAGCATGCCAGGCTTTGCCATATGTTAATTTCCACCCCACCATACTACATTTGAGAGCTATGCTTTGTTTTGTTAACATCCCTATACTCTTCCCTTTTAAAGAGTATAGCTTGCAGCACCAGGACCTTAACTTGTCAGTCATCAGCTGTAATCCCAAATAAATGACTTGTGAGCATAGAGATACAGCATAAATTCCAGGTTATAAAAAAAAAGTCTGAAAGATGAGGGGGGAAAGTGGCACGTCACTTGCATATCTTTTGCATTTAAGATGGATAGCAAGCTTCTCATTCAAAATTAATGAACAAAAAAGAAAACAAAAATCCAGCATTGTCATGCTTCTTCAAATCAGCACACCTCTTTGATATAGATAGCTAGGAAAACATATTATCTATATGTAATAGCACATACGTGCATGTAGATTTGCAGCTTGAATTGTGAGTGTATCAATGGGGTAACTCAAACAGATTTCATACTTATTTTATCAGCCAAAGATGGAGATAGTATCAGGTCAAAAGATGCATGAAAATGCTTAATATATATGTATGCATATATACATATGTATGTACAAAGTGAAATTTTGGAGTGATTTTACCAATGTTTGGGGAACCAGAACTTCTAGCCACGTTGTTTGTATGTTGTAATGAGGTTCACGAGACAGAATGTAGTCAAATTTATCTACAACCAAGGCAGTGTCAGAATCCATATGATATCAAAAATTATACCTTCCTCTAAGTTGTGGAGTAAGATGAAATTTTATTGCATCTGGCCAGAAAGAATTAATTCATAGCCAGATAAAGTAAGATCCAGCATGTTTTTCTGAATATAAAACACAAAGCAATATATTTTGCACATTCTCCAGATATATTTTCACTGTTTGTTTTGCAAATATTATGGCTTAAACTTTGATTTTGTTAGTATAGAAAAGATATTACAAGATGCAGGAGCATTCACAGCTTGACCAACCAAGGATCATCATTCCCAAGGGATTCCATTCTGTAGACACACTGGCTGGTGCATTAAGAAAAGGCCACCATGCCTGAACTATTTAAAACTTCCTTACATTGTCATCAGTAGCTGGTTTATCTATTATCACCTCTGGCAGAAGCTGTCCAACAGGCGATGTAGGAACAGATGGTCCACCAACCAAGGAAACCACCCCATTGCAATCCACAGTGCTGTGCATCTTCCCATTCACTGGAAACACTGCCAGCATCCTGGATGACCTACTGGCCTGACTAATGTTACTGTTGCGCCGTTCACCATGTCTGCGCGGCACAAAAAGGGAATCTCTTCTGCTATCATTATCTTCAAATGTGCTGTGTTCATCATCAGCAAAGTCATTCTCTGATCCTATATCCTTTGCTCTACCTCTGAAGCTGAAAAGGCTTGTTCTGCTGTTGCGCCTTGGGGAAAACAGGGAGCCACGCATGCTCAGCAAAGACTGCAGGGAGAGAGAAGAGAAGGCAGCAGTTAGCCAAAATCTTTCAGCCCAACCCTCCCAACATTAGGAGCAAAGAAAACTATTCCCCCCTCACACAATCTGCTTTACTCATTCTTTTGCAGACATTTTGATTTTCCATATTCCACAGTAGCTAAGAAGGGTCCACTGCAGTGATTCCCAATCTCTAATTCATCAGATGTTTTGGATTTCAACTCCCAGAAGTCCCAGTTAACTTATCAATTATTAGAAATTCTGGGAGCTGAAGTCCAAAACACCTGAATGATCAGAGTTTGGGAAACACTAGTCTCATATGTTAAATGAGGAGCCTCATATGTTAAATAACAACACTAGCCTAATATGGTAGTGTACTGGAGTTGTTACATAGCTACCACAATTCTTGGAGATACATCAAGCCAGATCATAACAAGCACATAGTGATATGCTAAAATGTTATAGATAGCAGGTCTTTTAACCACTCTTACAATGCACTTCTCCTCTATCCCAAAATGGTCTCTAGAACTCCTTCTCAGGTTTTAGAAACACAATTCCTTTTGAACCACCAAATGGTAGGAATGAGTCATTTTTTGCTGTCTCCAGCAAGTACACCAGATAGTGTATTGTCACATCTCTAATATGACCAAAGTTTTGCAACAACACACTCTACCATCTTAATTTTTGTGCTCTGTTAATACTGTACCTGATGGGGAGAAGAGTGCTTCCGTTCTAGTGTTAACCTATTCCCTTCAATAGAGAATCGGCAACCTTTTCTCCTGATGCTGTCTTCTGATTCAGATCTGTGAAACTCATCTTCGTCTTTTTCCTCTCCTCCAGATTGCTCTTTTTGTTTTCTTTTTTTCCTTCTATTTCTCCGTTCTTTGGCGCTCTTTGAACTCAACTTTGAAGCTTCAGAAGAACTTTCAGAAAGGCCACCAATTCCTCCTCCAGCACTTGGTTCTTTTGACTCAGCTGATGCTGTTGCTGCTGCTGTCGCCGCTGCCTACCGTAAAGCATTAAGAGTTTTGCTTTACTGTCTCTATAAAAAGGACCATTTTCTTAACTTAAATGCAAGAAAATCCACATTTAGAAATAATTGGGTGATGCAACCAAATTGAGATTTCCAACAATCAAAGTGATTCTTCTTGCAGCCATTTTTCCTTGGTCTTTACACTTTCATGTATCTATATTGATGCTTCAATTATTTATTTCACTTATGGAAGTGTTTACTCTGCCTTTCTTCCAAAGCATCTAACAATAGTCTAAATACTAAATGGTCTCTTTCCCCTGGAGGTAATCAAAGGTGGCTCTTCTCCCTTGTCTGGGACCCCATTCTTATCCCAGTGAGGGATGTCAGTCCATCCCTATGTTACCCAACAAGCAGGCTATTCTAATTCTCAGTGCTATGGTGCTGAGACATCAGAAGAACAGAATAGCAGGGGTGATCATGGTTAAAAATATAAATTTGAAAACACATACAACCATACAGTTGAAAGAGATGACAAGGGTAATCCCTAATTGCGTTACTATTTCTTGGGCAGCTGCTCTGGACAATGAGAGCCATCTATTAGGCTGCTGTTTCTGTTGTATATCCAAACATAACCTTAACACTACGCTAAAATAAAGTTGTGTTGTTTTCCCACCAGAAATATACCTGAGCTGCTTCTTGTTGCTTTTTCAGCTGCTCAAGCATCTGCTGAAACTCTGCTTCTTTCTGCTCAGCTTCTTCCATTGTGGCTTGATTCTGCTCTTCATAGGCCATGGCAACAACAGCCAGGATCAAGTTGATCAGGTAGAAAGATCCCAAGAAGATCACCAGAACAAAAAAGATCATGTACGTTTTGCCAGCAGCACGTAGGGTCTAGAGAAAAAAAAGTGTATTCACACTGACAGGTAGTATATAAATTTGCAACCAAATTGTCATGTGAAGGACAATACAATTGGCCTTCCTTATCCATGGATTCTGTATCCATGGATTCCAGCATTCACTGCTTAATAATATTTTTAAGAAGTCCGAAATGTAAACCTCAATTTTGTCATTTTATAATAAGGGACACCATTTGATTATGCCATTGCATACAGTGGGGCTTCAGCTTCTACAGACGTTGGGATCTATGGGCATTTTGGAACCAAACCTCAGCAGGCACAAAGGGCCGATTGTACTATGTTTGAGCTTAGATTAGTTCTGCAATTTTTGTTTTCAAATCAATGCGAATAAGATTTTGTTATATAATTCTGTTTTCTCACCAGCTGATAAAGATTTTCCCAGTAGTCCTGAGTCATCAACCGAAAAAGAGACAGGAAAGCCCAGCTAAAGGTATCAAAACTTGTGTAGCCATAGTTTGGATTTCTACCAGCTTTCACACACATATACCCTTCTGGGCATTGACTAAGAGAGAGTGAATGCGTGACAGAGAAAGAAAGAGAGAAGTTAGATTGAATAGCAGTAAAACTATTAAAACTATTAAAACTAATAACATTTATGGTGGATACAGTGCAACCCGATGTGTCAAAATATGTCATCTTTAGGAATGTTCTAAGTCTTCAGATAATTCCATGGTTTCCTGTTTCCATGGTCAGTTCAGGGATGTATTCCCTGTGGATATGGGGTTTGTACGGTAAAACATCCGGGCATCCCCTGGGCAACATCCTTGCAGACGGCCAATTCTCTCACAACAGAAGTGACTTGCAGTTTCTCAAGTCACTCCTGACACGACAAAAAACAAAAAAAACCACAAAACCATTAGTGTAATACTAGTAATACTGGGGAAAACAGTGGATAAATTTATAGCTAGAATTTATTGGATAAGGGAATGGTAAACCCAACCTTCATTTTCACACATCTTTATTCTTGGAATCCTTAAACATCTGCTGCTTCCATTTGAACCCTACCTCAGGGCAGCTGCCCCAGCATGAAATGCTCCTATGATCCATTTCTATTTCAATACAATTAAACCTATCTATCTATCTATCTATCTATCTATCTATCTATCCTATGATCCATTTCTATTTCAATATGTTTTATTAATTATAAAAATCAAATTATTACAAAATAAATCTAAATCTCAGAAACCCAATCCAATACCCTCCTCAAGTTAAGCATATGTTTTACGAGTTTGGGTCATGTGATTTTAATATTTTTTATAATTTAGGTGCTTTTAATTTTTATTCTTCATGTTTAAATGTCCTATTATCTTATGGAAAATACAATGCAACTGTTTGGCTTGCTCCTGACATGATAAATAATAATTATGGAGAATTTGTCCTATTTTATGTGTGGTCATATGTTGTTTGATTTATGATTTAGTTTATGTATGCAAGGCATTGAATTTTGCCATTATTTTTGTAAACTGCTTTGAGTTCTTCCAGGGTGAGAAAAGCAGTATATAAATACTGCAAATAAATAAATAAATAATATGAATCATGTATAAATTACAGAGAAGGAAAAGATAAAACCCGTTCTTGCTTTATATTTGCTCTGAAAGCTTATTAGTGGAAGAGGGACTTACCCGGCATCAGAACTGTTGCCACAAAGCAAAGCATCATTTTGTCCTTCCAAAAAGTAAAAATTACCTGTATGGGGAAAATGGTTTGAAAATATTAAAATACAATAATTCAGTAATGTTTGAATAATACAACACTTTTGCTTTTCCTCTTATTTCATACTTTTACTAATAATTGTTGCATAACTCTTTGAACCAATATTGGAGAGCAATGATGATTACAAGATTCCTCATTGTCTTTTAATTGGGAGGCAAATATTCTTTTGCCAGACTAAAAACAGAACGTTTTTAAAGAATGGGCTAAAAGGTGTCACATTGTTTTAAATGTAACTATTTTGAATAGGTTTTTTTAATAAAAAAAAAACCCCTTAAAATCCCATTTTATTAAGTGTGAATTGTGTTTATACTGTGATTAGTTTAATTTCATTTTAATGTCCACTTTTTCTGTTTTTAGCTGTATGGTTCTTTTTACATTGACACCCTTAGTCCTAAATAGCAACAAAAATTCAACATGTGAAAACGGGGGGGGGGGGGGGGGGGTGAGGGACTCAGGGCAGCCTCACAACTGCCAACCATTAGATGCCAAACAGAAACAATTATTATAACAATTTACATTTAAAACAAATAGTTAAAACATCAAATATAAAACATCCAATTAAAAATTACACAAGTTCAAGTCATATTCCAGGTGAGGTCTAACCAAAGCAGAATTTCTTTGTCTATACCATAAAGAAATCTTAACACTTTGTGGAAGAAGTCCTGTTAATGTAGGTGAAGGTCAGGCAACTGATTTTCCTGAGATGTTTTGGTCTACATTGAATTTCAGCTTTAGCAATTATAACTAAATTATGGGAGCTGGGGTTCAAAAATATCTCGTGACCCACAGATGTCCATGGCTTCAGCAAATAAAGTAGAGAGAAGTCATTAGTCAAAGTCTGACTAACATGAAATAATCAAACAATGTTATTGGTGTGATCAAACAGCAAATTGACAGTAATTTCCCCTTATTTTGCAGTTACTATGTGAATATTCCTTGCCCAAGAAAGCCCTATGAAACTCATGGGTTCACCATAAGTCAACAGGTGAGTTGATGGCATGTGCGCGCACACACAGAGAGAGCATTAAATACAATTTCCACTCATACATTTTATCTGAATTGATTGTGCATTTTTATTTTTATGTCTTCATTACATATGGTATTACTGTTTGATTCAAATTTACACTGCAATCTTTATAGCAGTAAAAAAAAAACCTAAAATAAAAATTAAATATATAAAAATTAAATATATAGAATTTCACTGCCACATAAACATAATTAAATCCCAATTAGAATACACCAAAAACTTGGAAAGTCAACACAGATCAGGTCTGTTGATTCAGTGGGCCAACTTTATTTGGGACTGGCTAACAGATTTCAACCAAATTAGTTCTCCAAAAAGTAACAATATAAAATTACATTCTTACTTTCATCCCGTATATATTCGTTCCAGTCAAAGGGCGTAATGTTAAATGTACCATTTTCTCCAAATGTGTTATTAAAGAGGGAAGTGTCATTTGATTCTGTTGAATTAGCTGGATTCCAATACAAGCATTTGTGCCTCAAGTTGCCCATAAACAGCTGGAGCCCTATTAGAGCAAATACACTCAGACAAAATACAGTCAGAATCATTACATCTGACAGCTTCTTCACAGATTGAATGAGGGCTCCCACAATTGTCTTCAGGCCTGCAAGCAGAAGAGCACTGTTAGAATGATGACAAGTACGCATTTTACAAACTCATCATAATGCTGTAGTAGTCTTTAAAAAATGATTAACTAACGTCATGCAAAAGCCCCAATAAATGACATTGCTATTTTTAAACCAATGCTTTATTTAAAAAGAAAGAAAGAAAGAAAAAGTCATTCGTGAAGATGTATTTTGTGAAGATGAGGTCACCAGCAGCTTATGTTGACTGAACTTTGGATGAAAATGTACTACATAGTTCCAAAAAAATAAAAAACAAAAACAAAAACAAATTCCCAGCTTGTTTTAAGGCTAAAACAAGTGACTTTGTTAACATGCGTTTCCTTAACTTCACACGGAGCAAACCCTCCCATCACACCAAGACTAAAAATATATATATATTGTAGGAAATGCTACTGAAAACAGTTAAGTTAGGTACAAATAGACACACCATAATTTTTCAAATATAAATTGCCAACACATCTTATCCCAGGCCTCCAAAGGCATCAATTTTATAACACATTGAAAGTGAATGTAAATTAAGATACTATAGTTTAATGCTAAGGAACTGCAGATGGTTTGGAAAAATAGTAAATTTCCCATGCAATGTCCATGCTGCTTTTGTCTTTTATCTTATTGTTGACTGGTAAATAATGTTTCAGTTATTTCAGCACGTTCAGTGGCAATTCAGATATTAGTGTCATCAAGAACAACTGTAATTGTATATTGCGCAAGTTTAAAAAAAAACTAAGCATGGGTAAAAAAAAAATCACAGTTATGATTGTGCTTGTGTCACAGCCTGACCTCAGAGCTTGACATTGTATGAAGCAAATAACACACGCCGTGTACTCTAGTGTCTCATGCAACGATGTGTTAAACGCAAAGGCTGATTTAGAAAGTAGCAAGCAAATGGCAAAAAGCAAAGGATCATAACGTTCATTTCTGTTCAAAACATGATTCCTGCTTTTTTTCAGCTTTTTTCCCCTTTTTGAATGAATGAGCAAGCAACAAGGCTTATGGTGAAGAAATGTGGTTGGAATTTCCATGGAGTCTGAGTCAGCCTCTGTGTTTAACCTCGCTCTCACCTGGGATGACTGATATTGTTTTCAATGCTCGGAGAACTCTGAATGTTCTCAACGCTGAGACATTGCCCAGGTCCACAAACTCTGTCACATATCTGTAATAGGGGAGTCCACACACAAACACAATGACAGGATAAAAAGGAACAGTTGGGAGGTACAAGGGACCTAACACCTTACACCATTTACTTCTTACCTGGGATTACAGAAATAGTTTTCAAAGCTCTCAATACTCTGAAAGTTCGAAGAGCTGAAACATTGCCTAGGTTTACAAATTCTGTTACATACCTGTAGAATTAAATCACAGTTATTCAGAATTGAGGCAGACGGCATGCTACTTACTTGAGGGTCTTCATGAAGACCCCATGGGTAACTTTCTTGGGAAATTAAAGAGCAACAGTCAGATGTTTACCTTTTTTCTGCAGTTTGCGTTTCATTAAGATCTTTCAATTGTGGTTGGTCAATTTACATTTAACTGTCGGACAAATGAACCATAGTGATTCTTATTGTGAAATCCTAACTTGCAAATTAAAGTAATTTATGCAGGGAATATGAGAATGCTGTTGCTTTTCTGGAGGAAGGGTGAAAGTACTGGATCTGATATTAGCTTCTAGGTCAGTAACTGTACTACTAGAGAACCATGAGCTCCCCATTACTAAGGTCAATTCATAATTCACTTTTACTACTAGTACAAAATATATTGATTCAGAAAGAAAGAAGGAAAGAAAGAAAGAAAGAAAAGAAAGAAGAAAAGAAAGAAGAAAAGAAAGAAGAAAAGAAAGAAGAAAAGAAAGAAGAAAAGAAAGAAGAAAAGAAAGAAGAAAAGAAAGGAAATAACTCCATAATAATAATGAAGCTAGGTAAGAATGACCAGCAAAGCAACTTCTTTCTCCATGCAAATTTTCCTGAAGACAATCTTGATTCATTCTATGAACATAACAACAGGTACGAATATAACAGAGGAACTAAAGCCATGCTCCTGTAATTTAACTCCTGGACACAGGTGAAGTTATGCTGTCAGAATAATAAGCTAGTAGGAAAATGCAGGATAAACATCCTATCTAACATGATGGATCATTAAACAATCATATCCAGCCCTTTCTCATAGATGGATTTGACACTTCACATCCTTAAATGATAAAAAGCAAATATATTTAATAGTCTTGTATGCTATTAAATTATTGCAACTTGAAAGGGATGGGGAGAGAGGAACATGAAACTTACGCAAATGTAATGACAGTGAAATCAAGCCAGTTCCAGGGATCCCGGAGGAAGGTGAAATCATCTATACAAAAGCCCCTTGCAATTATTTTTATAAGTGATTCAAATGTATATATTCCTGTGAATGTATACCTGTGGAAATCAGATAAAATAACCATGGTTAATTCAAATAGTCACTTAAAAAGAAAAAGAAAACCTAAAAGGAGCACGAAAACCGAAATGTCTGCACATGTATCCCTGAAGCCTATATACATTGGGATCTATATCAGACTTAAAACTATTATGTTTGAGAGTGGCTGCTCCTTTTCCTTTATGCTATTGAATTGCGCTGTGTACTGGGGAGTTTGGTAAAATTGTATACTATATACTCTTTGGTTATTATACCTTTACTTACATAGTTTGCTTTGTGTTTGTTCAGATACCCAACAAGTATTCTGAGATATTGTATAGCAGTGGTTCTCAACCTGTAGGTCCCCAGGTGTTTTGGCCTACAACTCCCAGAAATCTCAGCTAGTTTACCAGCTGTTATGATTTCTGTGAGTTGAAGGCCAAAACATCTGGGGACCCACAGGTTGAGAACCACTGCTGTATAGTAACACTTCATGGGTTGCCAAATCCATGAAGATTTGGCAGTACCCAAGATGGCAATGGTCTTCCTCACAAAATCATTGCTTAGTTTTTGTATGCTTTTCTCCTTCTGAAGTGGCTAAAATGTCTTTCCTGGGCTAAAATGTTTCCCTTAAAATTTTGCATTATATTTTAGTTTTAAAAAACCCAAAACATCTGGGGCGACTTATCTGTGGGGCAATGTAAGTACTATTCCTCAACTCTTACCAGAAAAGGAAACCATCCCCTTCTCTGAGTAAAGTGGAGAAATGTGAGAGCTTTGTCCATCCCAGGAGAACAAAAAAGAACTATTCTTCTCCTCTTTCTGCCATGGGAAAATGGCAAAGGTGGCCAGGGGCAGCTGGCCTGATGCGGTGCTTGGGATTTCTGCTCTCTATGGAATGACCCAGAGATCATATCAAAATGTATAATTTTAGCTCCAAAACCTGTCCTCGATTTATACATGAGATCGACTTATGAGTACAGACAACAGATATTCAATGTATTGTTGAAGGTTTTCATGGCCGGAATCACTGAGTTGTTGTAGGTTTTTCGGGCTGTATGGCCATGTTCTAGAAGCACTCTCTCTTGACGTTTCGCCTGCATTTATGGCTCTATTTACAACAACAAGGTTTCCATAACATTAATAAACAAATACCTGGTAGGGTTGTTGTAGGTTTTTCGGGTTTTAAAAATGTATACATTTTTAGGGGGATGCACATTTAAAAAACAACCCAGAAATATAAGATGTTAAACTTTGGGAATACCCTGTATATTGTAATATAACGATGATAGAATACATTCCATAAATAGACATCCAAACATGCATTTGAAGAATAATATTCAACTTACTCTACATTCTTTGTCCACTCAGGAGGGTTACTTAAGGTCATAAATACGCAGTTGGTCAAAATAGTGCACATAATGAGCATGCTGAATAATGTAGGTTATATCATTAAGGAATATACAATGAGAAATTGTACTATTACTGTTGAATAGAAAAACGAATAGATGCTCTGTTATGTAAGAACATTTGCTAATCTAAATAAATGTATGAGATGATATATTAAATTATTTGTTTTTAGAAAGTCAGGACTATAGCAGGTCCTGGCAAATGTTTAGACTTAAAATCTAAAACCTTCATGAAGAAATAACAAATATTTACTTTTTGTACTTGCATTATGGATTCTAAACAAGGGAATATATTGTTTTTATAGTGTCCCAACATTTGTTTTGGACTTCAACAGCTAGAAATCCCAGGCAGTTTACTAGCTGTTAGGAATCATCGAATTGTGCCTTTTTTGTAAGCCGCCCTGAGTCCCCCCTCAGGGGTTGAGAAGGGTGGGGTAGAAGTACACGAAATAAATAAATAAATAAATAATCATGGGAGCTGAAAACACCTCGAGAACCAAAGGAGGGAAATACTGTGAATCTTTGCCAATATTTTCAATATTTGATGGAGAAAATGCAGAACATCAAGATCTTGTCTCATGGAGTTGCTAGAGTTGAAATAGCAAGATTCTTGAAAAATAACACTGGCTCTAGCTGAAAAAATAGACAACACTCAAATATGGAATCCGTCTATATTCGAAGTTTCGAATCAAGGCCTATTGTTATCATACAGAAACTTAAGAGTGTTTAATATAGGGTCTATCATGAAGTGTGAGCTGCATGAATGAGACAGTAGCTATACAATGTTAATCTAAATTATACATTAAATTTTTTAAATGCTAATAAAATGAACTTCAAATACAGATACTTGTAGAGCCACTATTACTTTTAAAAAATGCTATAAATCTTCTTTATGTTCTCAGTAAAGTACTGAAAAGGTCCTGACATCCGATTCCTTCTGCTGCTTTCTCATGTTCTACAGTGTACAAGCTATTGCAATGGCAGCAAGGTAGAATGAAGGAAAGTTTGTTTTGTATTGCAGACCATCTTTTAGCATTCAAGTGTTCTCCACAAAAATACATTATGACCTATGGAACTGGTATACATGATTTCACTTATCAATCGTTTCACTTATTTATTTGGGACTTTCTGTGTGAGCTAGACCTTGAAATCTCTAGGGCAGTGGTTCTCAACCGTTGAGTTCCCAGGTTTTTGGCCTACAACTCATAGAAACCCCAGCCAGTTTACCAGCTGTTAGGATTTCGGGGAGTTGAAGGCCAAAACATCTGGGGACCCACAGGTTGAAAACCACTGCTCTAGGGCTCCTTCCACACAGGTGAATAAAATCCCACATTATCTGCTTTGAACTGGAATATATGGCAGTGTGGACTAAGATAACCCAGTTCAAAGCAGATACTGTGGGATTTTCTGCCTTGATATTCTGGGTTATATGGCTGTGTGGAAAGGCCCTAGGCCAGAGTTCCTCCAGATGTTTTGAGCATCAGTTCTAACAATTCCTAACAGCTGGTAAGCTGGCTGAGATTTCATTTCTACCATTGAAAACAGTAAGTTTGCTATTATCTGCAGTTTCATATATTCATACAAAGTCCAGAAGCATGGCTATGAGTGGTCATGCTATACACACAAAATAAGTATTTAAGTTACTTTTGATATGAAAGCACAGAGTTCTTTTGAAATGTTTCTACTAATTACTAACAATAATCAAAACTTTTGTGACATCAGAGTTATAGTGGCATTTTTTCCTTCAAAAAAAGAGATGACCAAGCTCTACCAATGAATTATAAATGTCCCCAAAGCATTCCAGTGGCACACACAACCACAACAACTAAAGTTGAAACTTTTGAAAATGTGTGTGTTTGGGGGGTGGGGGTTTGTTTTGAAGCCCTACAAGGCAAATACCCCATAAACAGTAGTAGTTGGAAATTTAAAGCTCTCATGACAGCATTAGATTTGAAAACAAAGCTTCATACCATATAAAATGACTCCCAGCAGTTTTCTAGGGAAAAGTAAAAGATAATAAACATGTCCAATATAGTATTTTAACAGCAATATATTTTGAAGAGAAAAAAAATGTGATATACATATGTGCAGATGCTGTTCCATACTGGTGCTTTCTATATAATTGCAAACTCTAACAATCAATGTTAGCTCCTCCACCATTTCTTAATTACCGCTCCTTAAGTAACTCTTAATTTCTTTGGGTTAGCCAATAATTCTTCAGTATCTGTGTGGTTACGTAACATTAAAAACTCAAGAGGCATACATTTGTGAACCAGAAGGGGAAAGTGATTGCCTACAGTTGGATAGGATTTCTTTCACACTGCAGCTGTAATTAATGCCAAAAATTAATTGTTTATCCACAAACAACACAGAAGATGGCCACATGATGGCACCAGAAACACTGGAATGTCCAAAGCAAGTACACCTTGGTCTGCAAAACTTTATTTCCTCTTCAGTCTAATTAAAATATTCATGTTGTTTTATGAATGAAAACATCTCTGTCAAGAGAATCAGTGTGTGCATGTGCATATCACTCTACTAGCAGAAGCATACTATAGCAATGCTGGATTCTAATAAAAATGAAACAATAGTTTTCTTAATGTCTTTTCTGGCCTATTAGTAAATCTCATAGTAAAATTTCATTAAAATGCAATGTCCATCTTATTTTATGATTTTCTTAATTCTCCAAAATAGGAATTCAGAGGGGCTGTGGAGCTCCAAAAAAGGCTTATATGGCAGTAAAGTTTGAGAATCCCTTATTTTGAATCCTGATATCTGAAATACTCTAAAATCATCCACATGGGTGGTTGAGATACCTCTTTGCTTTTTAGTGGTTCAATGTAAACAAACCTATTATATGTGTTGCCGAAGGCTTTAATGGTTGGAATCACTAGGTTGCTGTGAGTTTTCTGGTCTGTATGGCCATGTTCCTGACGAATTCTCTCTTGACGTTTCACCCACAGCTATGGCAGGCATCATCAGAGGCTGAGAGGTCTGTTGGAAACTAGGCAAGTGAGATTTATAGTGAGGGTGGAATTTCCAGGGTGAGAGAAAGAACTTTTTCGGCTGGAGGCAGGTGTGAATGTTGCAATATGGTGTATAAACCTATTATACAGCATATTATTAAAATATTGTATAAAATGACCTTCAGGTATGTGTATAAGATGTACATTTAACATACATGAATTTTGTGTTTAGACTTGTGCCCCATATTTCACTCTGTATATTACAAATATTCCAAAATCTGGAAAAATCCAAATTCCAAAACCATTCTGGTTCCAAGCATTTTGGATAAGGATGTTCAAGCTGGAGTAAATCCTTATTTGTACACTACTTCCCCCCCTCTCCCCAGATCTGGGACTCAAGGCCTGTCACACATCAAAAAGATAGCGAAAAGTCAGCATTAAAACCATATTAAACTATTAACTATATTAAAAACATTCACTCTATAAAAAGATTTTAAAAGGTTAAACAGTGCAATTTTTAAATGTTACAGCAAGTACTTATTTTTGGACTCCGCATGCATATTAGAACATGGAAAGAAAATGACACAATTTAACAAAAATTGAAAAAAAAGTTCCTGAATTGAAAGTGTTATTTCCTGTTTAATTGTGCAGTACTTACCTTGAATGTAGCTGATATACTCTAGAAACTTTGTTTTTGTTGCTGCCACAATCTATGTTGAATTGGTTGAGACTCTATGAGCTATAGCAAAATGAGCTGCAGGATGTTCCGCAAAAACAAAGTTTAATAAACCTTTTCTGATAGAACTGATTAGGAAATGACATGTATAACCAAAGAACAAAAATCGTGTTATACAGTGCAATGTATGGGAAGAATACTCCATACATTTATTTCTGTAATCTATCTCATAAATTTCTAAACCATATGGTTATGTCACCACTTATGACTATTTGTAGAATGGTTGTTCCAGAAACTGTAGAAAATGATAGTGGTGATGAAGATGATAACGTTTATACTAAAAGGTGCTATAAGAAACACTTAGAGAATTAAGGTCAAATGATGTTTGTAAACTAAAGCTATTAAATAACAAAGCTATTTCAAACCAACCACATGAAAAGGATATGAATGTACCAAAATCTTAATAGCTATTCTTCTAAGAAGGTTGAAAGGACTTATTATGTATAGGGCAGGGGTGGCACTGAATCGGAAAATTGCTTTCCCTCTATTCAATACTATAAAAGTCTGGAAGACAAAAAAAGAAAACATGAAAGCAGTTTAAGCACTTTTCCAGTTCTACATTCATTTTGAGTGAATTTTTTTTCATGATAAAAAATACCACAATTTTATTAATAGACTTTTGGTAAAAGAGAAAACCTTATTGACATTACTTACCTCAAAATGCAGTATAGTATTTGCCAATTACAAGGATGCATTGTTGCTTCAAAGGTGTTCTTGCATCCAGCGTAAAAATATGGTACATGTGTAATTTGTTGTCAAAGGCTTTCATGGCCAGAATCACTGGGTTGCTGTGAGTTTTTCAGGCTGTATGGCCATGTTCCAAATGTCAAGAGAGAATGCTTCTGGACCATGGCCATACAGCCTGTAAAACACACAGCAACCTAACAACAAAAACAACAACACTTTATTTATATTCCGCCCTATCTCCCCAAGGGGACTCAGGGTGGATCACAGTACACATACACGGCAAACATTCAGTACCGTTTTTGGATAGACAATACAGAGACAGACAGAACATAAAGGAGGTATGTTGTGTCGAAGTTGCCGAGCATTTTCTGATTTTTTTTCTTTACATGTGTACCTTCACAGTAATGATAGTATCAAAATATTTTGTCATTTGAAAGAGATTATGAAAACAGAATAGGGCATTGCCCATCCAACTCAAAAATTATTATGCTTTTTCCCAATCAGTATTTCTTTCTTTTTTCATTATTAAAATTTTACTTGCAGAATTTAATAGCAGTCATTAATCAAGTAACTGTCTTGCTGTGGTTACTGCTTATTACATTGAGTACATTAGGTGGAAGTACTGAAATTCATAATGACCAAACTTGGTATATAAATTTGTCATATGGTTTTACTGTATAAAAAGTGATTTTCTCTCCTTAGGTACTCTTCTCCAGCTTAAACCAGAACTGAGATTTGATGCACACGTAGCCAGGATTCAGTGGACCTATCACTGACATACATCTGCTTTGCAGGACTGGTCCAATTAATTTGAGGAAAATATTTGATTATGATAAACTCATTAACTAGACTATCTTGATCAAACAAGTTTTCATTTTTTGTGAACATCTCTGTTGGGATCACTTTCTTACTTCTTCACAATATTCTGCTTGTTGTTGCTGTCTTTCACTTTGAATCTGAGGGCCCGTCCAGACAGTACCTTTATTGCAGTGTCGAATTAATTCGCCATAAACCAGGAGAACCCTGGTTTGTAGCAAATTAATTAGATAGTGGGTTTATTCTGCACCCTCTTGGAAGGCGTGGGATAAACTCACTATTTCCGGTTCTGCACTGCAGAATACTGCAGCCCAGACAGCATTCCCACAATTTACCGGGCCAAATAAGCCTGGTATACTGTGGGAATACCCACCCGCTCCCTACCCCGCTTTCCTGGCACATCATTTTTACATGCCAGGAGAGCTGGCTGAAGCTTGTAATGGAGGCTGGGTAAGTTTTCATTACTTTTCTAAGGAGTCTATATTGAGTTCTTCCAATATAAGATGGAGAGCTTAAAAGAGGAGTGTAAAAGAGGTCCTTCTAAGTGGGCATGTCCAGCTCTGAACTTTTCTTCTTAGGGAGACCCAGTGAGCCCATTTTAGCTCACAAAATCTTCTTCCAGCTCACAAAAATCATGACATTCCAGGCAAAGTTTCAGCCCCATGTGTAGATTATGATATCCCATGCTTGCTTCCATTTTAGATGGTGGATGTTTTTATTTCTTTTTTGCTTTTATCTTTTTTTTAGAATGCATTTTATAGGAATTGAATGTTAAGCTGTTTGGCAGGGTATAAATTTAAGTAGCAACTGAATAGTAATAAATAAATAAATCAGCCCTGAAGACCTGTCTGTTTTAGCTTTCTCAAGTTTTTTTCTGGACATGTCTTTCAAAGCATTAGAAAGCAGAATCCTCTTTGAAGAATGGAAATAATTGGATATACACACTCCAGTGAATGGTTTTGAAGTAGCAGGGAGCAAAAGCTTCATGTAGCTATAGCTGCATGGTGAACGATTATGTAACTCCAGATGTTTTGTAAAACTGGCTATGTTATCAGGAGACGGTGATGAAGAGAAATCTATTTGTTGGAATAATAATAATAATAATAATAATAATAACAGTAATAATATAAACACATGGAAACCGTACCTAAAACAAGTAACTGCATTAGAAAATGTGTGATTTCTTGTATATGAACTGTGATCTGAACATGAACCTCCTGAAACATCTATTCTTCATATAAACAAAATCTCTGTCTGCAAATGATT
This sequence comes from Anolis sagrei, assembly GCF_037176765.1. Taxonomy (NCBI): domain Eukaryota; kingdom Metazoa; phylum Chordata; class Lepidosauria; order Squamata; family Anolidae; genus Anolis; species Anolis sagrei. The sequence goes on along the minus strand of NC_090021.1, from coordinate 196,899,397 downwards.
CAGTTGTCTAGTGATCAGAGGTATCAGGAAACTTTGAACAAAAGCTAACATCAAAATCAGTGACATTATTTGACCACTTTGTTTTTGCCAGGTACATCTTAAATAACATACATAGCAGGTATGTATGTTATTATGTATGTTATTTCTGCAGGGCATGTAAGACATATCTGTTTCAACAGGCCTTTGATCTTTGATATTGCTGTTTTTAAATTGTTTTAAATTGTTTTTAAATTGTGTTAGATTTTAGCCTGTTCTTGTAAGCTGCTCCGAGCCCCAGGGGAGTGGCGGCATATAAGTTTTAATAATAAATAAATAAATACATTTCAAGTAGAACTTTTCTGAGTGACATTCCAACTTCATTCCCCAGAACTCCTTCAGTTGACAGGGGGATGTGCCATACACGTTGGCTAGAGCATTCTGGGAATTATAATCCAAAAACATTTTTCAGGTTCTGTACCAGGGACAGTTATTTCTGGGGTTTACTCTAATTGCAATATGACACAGATATAAACCAACCCCTTCATACTGCTAAATTACATAAACCATTTTTGTCATGATACTATTATGATAGCATCAGTCTCACACCAAACACAGTATGTCACAAGTCAAATGTTGGTGGACTCACTAAAGGTTGTGTTTGTGGTAAAGCAATCACTACTACCCACATCCATCAAGCCATAAATATAATTGACCTTTGAGGAAAGTGCAACATGGATTAAAGTGTATTACTGATACTCCAAGTGGTGGTCCATTGGCTGCTGTTCCACATTTCTAGGAAAGAAAGAAGTATGATCTGCCAATGACACTTGGCACATTACGGAAAAACCATATATTCCCCATATCAGAAACCTTAGGACACTTGGACTATATGACATTTCAATCTAATCTAATAAGCAGCAGCTTCAAGTCAAATTCAGGTTGAAGTATGCCATCTTACAAGTTGATTAATGTGAAACATTATTTTAAATTCAGGCAAATCAATTTCTCCTTCAGATAGCTATGGTTTCTTTCACATTTTTTCCCTATTATAGATGTAGAGTTAATTTTGGAATATCAGATTTTTAGTGAACTATTAGCTATCAGTTTCTCCCAAACCATAATAATAATAATAATAATAATAATAATAATAATAATAAACAATAACAATAATTTATTTATTTCTACATTGCCCTCTCTCACTGAGGGGACTCAGGGCGGTTTAATCAGTAATTAATAGTGCCCATGTAGTGTAATTTCTTAACCAGTGTTTCTTGTAACATAGATTTTTCAAATCTGAGCGGTCACAAAAAACAAAAATATCAAAAGGAAACTTTTACAGATTTATATGTTGTATTCCTAACTGCAGGAAAATAAGAGAGAGGGCACCCGATGGTGCAATGGGTTAAACCCTTGTGCTGGCAGGACTGAAGAATGACGGGTCGGAGGTTCAAACCTGGGGAGAGCGTGGATGAGCTCCCTCTGTCAGCTCCAGCTCCCCATGCAGGGACATGAGAGAAGCCTTCCACAAGGATGGTAAAACATCAAAACATCCAGGTGTCTTCTGGGCAACGTCCTTGTGGACGGCCAATTATCTCACACCAAAAGCGACTTGCAGTTTCTCAAGTCGCTCCTCAAACGGAAAAAAACAATAACATAGGGAGAAGGTAAGGTGCTTGGTAGGAAATACTCACTTTTTTATTAAGGTAATATGGGTCCAGGTCTTCCAAGGGAGTAGCCACCATTCCCGGAGGTATGTCTCCATAAATAAATGGCAGTGATTTGCCAGCCTCCAAGTCACTACTTGGCTTTGGGCCATTTTCGTCGTCAACTTTACGCTCTTGTTTGGCCAACCTCGCCTTTTCTGCAGCAAAGCGTTGTTCAGCAGCTGCAAGAGACTCTCTAGTGAAGTAGTGAAAGCTGTCAGGTCCTGGTGGTACAAGCACTGGCTGCTCCATCTTTTCATCCTGCACATTTTAATTACCAGCTATTCTCTTGCATAAAGAAGGACTGAAAGAAAGACAGAGAGAGAAGAAAAGGAAAGATTCAGAACAGATACTATTTAGAATGAAGTCCCCCTCCCTTGCTTCCTCATTTATGTTCACATAAAATAATGCAAACATACAACACAAAATGAGGGGTAGAAGATTTTGAAGGGTTAGGTTTTCAATTCCAATACATTGTTATCCCCCAAAATTTTGGAAACAGAAGTTAACATCATAGGAGGAGAAACACTGATATTATTTGGCATTGGAAAGTTATGCATTTCACTTTTGCCAGGTCCATCATAAATTATATATGGTATATAACAAGAAGATATACTGCTAATCAGAAAAATTATTTTTCTAAAATTAACTTTATTTTTTTAAAATTTAAAACTTCAAAGTCAAAAAAGTGAATCAAGAAAAGAGAATATAGAGTATAAACACAAAATGCCAATAATAATAATAATAATAATAATAAACAAAAATAATAAATCTGAATAATTCTTAATATGGTCAAATTTTCAAATTCCAGGAAGAAATTATCCAATGAATTTCATTTTTGTCAGGTCCATTATAAATTACATATACAGCAAGAAGGTATACAGCCAATCAGAATAATCTTTAATCTAGCCAAATATTCAAATTCAAGAAAGATCCTTTGCTCCAGAGTGCAAAATGTCTTTGGGTCTGTTGAATAAAATGTCTTTGCACTCTTAGACAAAGGGCAGGACCTCAGCCAGGGTGCCCATGAGAAGGTAGTCGGTGCCACCCTGCAGCTTCAGTGGCCATTTGGGGAGTCCCAATCAGCCCAAAATGCAGGGCCAAACTGAATATCAGCATTTTAGGTCAGGGTAGAACTGTCCTGAGAGATGCACCCAACATTGGTGTTCCCAAGTCTTAGTGCAAAGTTTCATTTTTCCAGTCCTCATGCCTGGGGAAAAAATGCAGAACAAGAGCTCAGTATTGAATAGAAAATATTGTCCCTGCTATCATATGTGGCTGGGCCCTGTACTACCAGCTACTTTGGAATGGCTGCTATAGAGTCTATAGAAAGTCTGCTTTGCCTTATTTTCCTCCCTTCTACCACTGCTAAGGTTTTCAATATTGCAGCTGGCATCAGAAGTCAAAAGGAAAGAGTGGCTAGTGCAGGGAAGTACTGAGCTGGCATAGCATCTGCAACCTCAATAGCTGCTGAATAAGGCATTACAAGCTTGCTGCTTTGTGGCTTTTTCTTCTTGCCAGCTTTCCCAGTTCTATTCCCACTTTACTCATCCCTAAATGACCAAAACTGCATTACAGTTTTCTGCTTTGCTCTGAGGTACATGTGGGTTGCATTGCTATTTTGTTTTCACTATGCTTTCTAATGACCTTATTACATTGGATGCTGGAATCACCAAGGAATCACCGGGCAAGGAAGTAAGGGGAACCCATCGCCCCACACCACACAGCATCGCCCGGATTACACTTAAGCCCATTGCACAGGGGAAGTGTCTGCTGTCCAGCTTCCTCCCATTGTTGCTAATGTGGCATACACCGGTTCAGCTTTAGTTTAGTCACTGTGTCCTGCCAGAAGTCTCTGTATGTCATGAGATGGGAGCCGGTAGGCTCCATGGCTAGACTGAAGAGGAACTAGTGTATGCCCCCGAATTCAACCCCATCTGATGAGGTCACTATTTTCTTTCTCCTTGCCCCTCCACACCTAGATAATCTCTTTATATCTTTTCTCTCTCTCCTTCATATAGGGGTGGACAACTATAACAATTCCTTGGGAGAACTTGGATGGCCCCGCTGTACCTACTACTAAAATAAGCAAGCTAGTAAGTAAATAGTGCTTTCCCTCAAGCACCCTCTAGAGGACATGTGGGCACTCTCACCATGTTTGGGGCATTATTGGTCCCCTGGAGGGCATTTACATTGCATTTTGAAACCAAAACATTGAAAGTTTATTCCAAAATTTGTTTTGAGCCCAGGAAAGCCTGGGAGAACGTCTGTACATCCCAGGTGGTCATTGTGGGGATTTTGTAGTACGTTGCCAATACTAATCTGCTAACCCGTAGGTTTGAATTCCTTAAGCTCCTGTTTATATAGGTTAAATATCTCCTCTTTTCCTTAACTTCTGTTTATTATGTAGCATTATTATTATGACTGTTACTTTGGAGGTGAGGGTGGGCTTCACAACCTGGCTAAGACAGACAAGTAAAGTAAAGATGCTGAGTATTGGAAAATAACATTAAAGGAAAGATAGGTGGAGTTACTTCAAATGTTTTCTTTAGTTGGACTACAGATACCATTTGTTAAATGAAGTGCTTATGATGGCATTAAAAAGTGTGGAGAAAACCCCTTTTTTCTGTTCAAAGTGGAACATGAAAATTTTTGATTGGCTGGACTACCAACTCCCAGATTGCCTTAATAACAGTAGTTGCATAATGTAATAACACCACTGGAGAACTTTTCCCCAAGTTCAAGGTAGAGTTTTAGAAACTTAATTCCCAGCTGTAAATGACAATTAATATACAGTCAATCTTCATTGGGGTTAGGGGCACAGGACTCTTGCAAAAGTGAAAACTGAAAACAAAAGATGCACTATTTTTACCCAAGAGTTCTCCTCTCTAGGAATATCTAGATTCTCCTGCACAATTCTGTGGTCAGCTTCTGGCAGAGACTTAGAGATTCCTAAAGAGAATATTTTAATCAAATCTGTGAAAATCAAACCCAGAAATGTGGAGGATTAACTGTACAATCCTCTATGGATCAACAGTGGCAGCCCCGAGGTCTCAGGTTTCAGCATTGAAATCTCTTCCTGGCACAAATGATCCTGACCCAGCCACTTTGCTATGCCTAAGGACTGGGCTAGCCAACACCCACCCTTTTCAGTCTGAGATTAGGGTAGCCAGTTGATACAGCTATTGTACTTTATTAGTGAAGTAGCCAACTAAAAATTCAGCATGTGATTGAAGAAACCTCCCTTGCAAAATTTTTGCTTGTTATGTAGTTGCCGGAAAACATTCTGCCATCAGAGTAAAGACAAAGATCCACCCAGAGGAAAAGTGTTCCTGCCATACATCAAGGGAACCACTGACCGCATAGGGAAGCTGATGAGGAAACATAACATACAAACTATCTACAGACCCACCAAGAAAATTCAACAAATGCTTCGTTCAGCAAAGGACAAGAGGGATCCTCTTGCTTCTGCAGGAGTCTACCGTATACAATGCAGCTGTGGACAAGTCTACATAGGGACCACCAAACGCAGCAGCATTGCCCAAACACAAATCAAGGAACATGAAAGGCACTGCAGACGACTTCAGCCAGAGAAGTCAGCCATAGCAGAGCACCTGATGAACCAACCTGGACACAGCATATTATTTGAGAACACAGAAATGCTGGACCACTCTCACAACCACCATGTCAGACTACACAGAGAAGCCATTGAAATCCACAAGCATGTGGACAATTTCAACGGAAAGGAGGAAACCATGAAAATGAACAAAATCTGGCTACCAGTATTTAAAAACTCTAAAATTAGAACAGCACAACAACAGAGAGGATGCAAACAAGAACATCTAATCACCTCTCAACAAAAGATTGCTCCAGGCACTACCAGGCAATCAAATGCTAATCAAGGTGGTCAGTTGAAACATTCACACCTAGCTCCAGCAGACAAGAGTCCTTTGCCCCACCCTGGTCATTCCACAGATATATAAACCCCTTTTCCTAGTTCCAACAGACCTCACTACCTCTGAGGATGCTTGCCATAGATGCAGGCGAAATGTCAGGAGAAAATGCCTCTTGAACATAGCCATATAGCCCGAAAAAACCTACAACAACCCAGTGATTCCGGCCATGAAAGCCTTAGACAATACTCTGCCGTCAGTCCCTCCTTGTATCTCAGCCAAATGAGGGCCTAACAACAATGAACAGTAGATCCACTCCTATTTGCTTCTTGATAAGCTAACTACTTTTATTAAAGCTGCTGATCTATTTTATGAGCTGTTTAATCAGTTCTGAAGAGATATGCCAGCGGAAGTGTTGTTATCAGAGGCATCCAGACACAGCCTTTTATTGCAAGTGGTATTGTATTAATTAAGAGAGAAAAAAAACAGGAAAGTTGTTGCACTTATAGACTCCCAGGGGACCAGGCTGGTTAATTACAAGAAAGTCTAAATTCTGTGACTTTTTCTTGATTTCAGATGGATTAATCTTATGATGATAGTGCTGGAATTAGGTCAAGGCAAAATCGAAATATAAACTAAAGGGGAGAGTAGGAAAATAGCTGACAGTTATAGGAAGAACACTTTTGTGCTAACCTTAACGTAACCCAGTTTGGAACTGCTACCGTTTAGTATCGCTGAATACACATGCTGATGATTAGAATTGTAAAAAGCAGCATATGCTCTTAATTTCTCTGAACAGATTTGCTGTAGTATTTTGGAAATGCACTCAAGAACGGAAAGGTACAAAACATGGTCATAAATATAGTATGCAGCCAAAAAAACAGCAGGGCAATAGACAGGAGAAGGGAATCAAACCACCAAGTGCTCAGGAAAATTGCTTATGCTGCACCTTTTGCACTGCTGAATGATTTTTTGATTTTTGCAGGCATAGTGTTCCAATGTGCGTTGGAGAGTAGACCACATCCCTCCCCCTCAAGAGACACTAAAGCGATGTGTCTGCAGTCTCCACCCATTGGCAGGCTGCCTCCAAGGAGGGCTGCGACTGTTCCTGCCAGACCTAATTCGCTGAGCAAAGGAAGAAATGAAGAAGGGTGGAGAAGTGAGAAAGCTGGAGCAGATAAGAAGGAAGACCAATCACTAGAACAGAGAGGTGTTGCTGGCAGAGAAACCGGGGGCACGGCAACAGAGCACAAATTCATTAGGTTAAGGGGAAGGAAGGGAAGAGCCCTGCAGAGATCCAGTGAAAATCTCTCTTAATGGTGTTTGGCAAGAGACAAAAAAAGACTTTGCTTAACAGCAGAGGGGGGAACCTTACACAGCAACAAAAAAAAAGCAAATCAACAAAGCAAAATACCTCTAAACAGATAATGGATGAAGCTCCAAGGCCATTCAATGCTAATCAAGGTGGCCAATTGCAACATTCACACCTGCCTTGAACAGACAAGAGTCCTTTCTCCCACCCTGGATATTCCACAGATATATAAACCCCACTTGTCTAGTTTCCAACAGACCTCACAACCTCTGAGGATGCCTGCCATAGATTCAGGCAGAACATCAGGAGAGAATGCTTCTGGAACATGGCCACACAGCCCGGAAAACTCACAGCAACCCAGTTAATGGATTCTTTATAAACATGCAGGGTAAATACAGCTTGAATGTCTATGGTCTCCTCTGAATACATCTGTAAAGCAGTTCACATCGAATATACATCAATAAATTTACATTAAAGGAAATATGTGTGAATATTCTGCTTACAATGGCAGTTCAAACTTTTGCAGGTGCTATGACTGAAAGCCAGAAGAAATCAATAAAACCCATGCATTACCATGTATCATAATTGGCAAGATTTCCTGAATTTTGACAGGGAGACAGTAATAGGTGATAGCAGCCTATATTTGGTGGAGGAGTTTTGCACTGTCCCAGTTACATTTATTAATCATTTGAGAAAGTCATACACAATGCCTGCATAGCTTTAAAAAAACAACCCTGTAGACAAAGTGGTTTTTGATCTACGGTATGGTTTCAAAAAAACAAGCCAAGAAATCATTGCAAGACTGCTATTTAAATGTTATACTGTGGACCCACAATGTTCACTGGTTCCAAGCCCCCCACTCCCAAGATACTCAAGTCCCATTATATTCAATGGTGTCGGAAAATGGCAAAATAAAAGTGTTCTTTTTGGGATATATATGTATATAGAGAGAGAAAGAGAGAGATCTCCCCTATGCACATACATTATATACATAGATGGAAATACGAAAATGCCGACTCTATCTATCTATCTATCTATCTATCTATCTAGAACCCATAGGTTCAGAATTAAAAAATACTTGCAAACACTCACTACTAATGCAACTGAAAATTGTTTCCAGAATTCTGCCCAAACCTGTTAAATAGCTTGTAAAACCAACACACTTGGAACATGTGTCACATTTGTCCAACAGAATTGCAATCGCTATACAACAATTGGACTCACAACCTGATGTACTACCATGAGCTAGTATTGCAGTATAGGTTTTAACCACTACAACTATCATTATGTCTATTTTTTCTTTGTGGAAAGCAGTGGTGGCAGAGGGACAATCAGGATATATGGGAAATTTGTTTCTCTGATCACTCTCTCCTTCTGATGTAAACACCACTTCCATTTTCATTTAAAAACTCCCGTTAGCCTCAGGATAAAAACTTCCATTGGCTGAATAGAAATGTTGGTGGTGAGGATGAGGAAGAACATTGAATATACATCAAGGATACCTTCTTGCCAGTCCAGTGACAGATGGGCATGCTGCCCAACCCACAACGTTGCTGGACTTCCAGTGGAGGCCCTGTCCACAAGTAGAGTGGAAATGTCGTATCACGCTTCTCTCCCAACATGAGAGCCTACCTGTGTTGTGCTGGCTCCAATGGAGCCAGCACGGATCCCTGCAGTGAGGGCAATGCTTCCAATGTGTGAAGGAGGAAGCATCATCACAACGGAGTGGAGCGCAGGGCAACTGATTCACCCCACTGACTCTAGATATTTGGTGAAGCCAGGCAAAGCGGGCTGCTTCGCCTGACCTTTGTAGTAAAGTCACGAGAATAGTTGTGAGCCCTTGCAGCAGTTTCTTAGTGCTCAAGTAATATATCAGATGCATTTTGTTTGATTCTCTGACATCAGAAGCTCCTTGTAGTAAGAAACTAATCTGTCTACCCAATGTAACTGTCTCAGTTGGTATATACACTGAGGGTAATATGTAAACAATAAACATGACTTCTTTCCTTAAATTGGTAATTTCGTGCAAATAAGCATTAGTTGTATTTTTCATGTCATATACTTTATACAACAGTGTGGTATTAGTACAGTGGTGGTAGTAGTGGGCAAAATAAGGCCATTGGCCCCCTCAATACAAATTTTGCCCTCTAAATAAAATTTTCTTCAGTTCTAAAAATATTATAGCATTGCAGAGTAACAGTGAAATTGTTTTTTTTTTTTTTACTGAAAACTCATATTTGTTGTGGTCACACTCACTAGATAAGATTGCCTACCCTTTCTCCATGCCTTAATTGTATTTTCAAATGATGGATTGAATACATTACAGTAAACCTAGACATTTGGGGGACTGAAGGAAAGTCTTGGGGGTGGGAGTGTTCTTATTTGCCCCCTGTCCCGCCAAGCTAAATACCTGCAGAAAATGGGAGTTAGTTTAACATCCTGTAACATATCTGCTATTGAAAATTATGAAAAAATTACATATGGCTTTATTTAAGAAATCGGAATAATCTAAGGCAAATATTAGAAGTGTGTGTGAACCAAAAGACTTGGTGACTGAGAAACATTTTCATTAAATTATTTTAGAGGCTGCCTGATTCCAATTAATTGGAATCTCAGTTCAGACATCCAAACTTGTATTTTGTGTAAAATATCTGGAAACAAATTAATGGCTATACGGTAAGGTTTCTTTTTAATTGTCAGTATTGTTTGCATTTTTCAGGCATAGTAGTACCCTAGATGTTTGGCAAATCTCAGCCAAAAACATGCTAGGTTGAGAGTGGAATCTTTGGCCTTAAATTGTGGTCTTTAATAGTTGAAATTACCAGTGTATATATGTGTGGACTAGATAAAACAGACAGAGACCTTCTGAGATGGATTAAGGCTACAAAATTTCAGCAGAGTACAAGGGGGATATTTTGTGCAACATTAGCGGTTACAATTTGGAGGTTCCTCCTTCTCTTTTGTTAGCAGTTGTCATGAATATTGTATACAGAGCAGAAGGGGTCCCGACTAAAAAAATATGCAAAATTTCAGGTAGCAGACTATTATAGGGGTACAAGAAAGTTTACAATGGGTATGGTTGGTTGCTTCTCCCCATCCTCCTCCGTGTTGTATTACTTGGTGCATGTAATAGAGGTGTCCTTAATAAAAAAGCAGAGTCTGTAGCATTAACATGAATGGAAGAAATGGAAGACTTCTATGTTTTGTGCTCAATTGGCACAAAAGCCAAGTAGAGTGCAGCAGTACAAGTATAGGTGATGGATGTGGAGAATGTAGCTCTAGCGACAGCAGAAGGAGTACTTGAATGTACAGCAGTTTCCAAGCAAGTTCATAATGCTGCATCCTCCTAGTCCCATATCAAAAGTCTTAATACTCCTCCCCTAAGGAAATGGAACTAGAGCTAAACACTGGACCTATCTTAGGTTATATTATTTCAACACATTTCCTCCTGGAAACTACTGGGACCTAAGATCCCTCGTGAGACCTTTACTGCCTATATAAGCTAGATCTCTCCATCTCTTCCTCTCTGTACTCATCCTGACATTTTCTTAATATGGAAGGTTTGGGAAGGTACCCTTATATTTTGAAGACACACCCTCTCCATTCCAAATTCCTAACAAATATGTAGGAGTACTTATGTTCAGTATTTGCTCCACTTTGGTTTGGACACCTCCTGGGGCTCTTTCACACCATGCAATTATAAAGCTATGATTCCATTTTAACTTCCAAGATTTACAGCGTAGAAACTTCCTCTCATCCTGGGTCTCTGACCGAACTACACAGCCTCAAGATTCCACTGGATGCAGCCATGATAGTAAAAGTGGACTCAAAGTGCTATCAGTATGTAATGTGAAAGAGCCTCTGAATCTCTCCATTTGGGATACATCCTGAGTAGAGTCACTGCCCTCATACATGGATGAAATTTAATAATTCAAGTTCTTTAAAGGTATACATTTTAAAAGCAAAAGACACAATGTGACTGTTAAGCAACATGCCTCTTTGTACAGCATAGCAAAGAAAACAAATTACATGAACTCAGAAATACGGAATTAATTATATTTTCCAATTTATTAACCCAATATATGTTAGAGTTAATCAAACAAAGCAAATACTCTCCATTATAAGTTTTTTTTTCTCTGTGTTTTCCACAATCAACCTCTGGCATTGCTGGTGTCAAGAAAAATGATCATTGTAACAAAGTGTCCAATCTGTCCATAATCCAAGTTACATTTGGCATTTAGCGGCTTGCTTCCTGCCAAATACACTCTTCTTCCTGACATCTAGGACATATGGTATGGACTCATGACCCCTGAGTCTGAGAATTATTGGCAGAGATCACCCTTTTGTGAAAAAGCCACCTGTACATTTTTATAGCGAACCAGCACAGTATGTCACATTTACTATGGAGGATGTGAATGATACCTTTTGACTGCCATCCCATAGTAGACATTTATCTACTATTACTTATTAAGAGCATTTACCCCAATTTGCAGCTGAAATAACTCCCATGACATCTTAGGTAAGATCAGTAACCGCTGAGCTGAAGCCTTATAGACCACAAGACATGGCACGAAGGGGAAATGGGGAGAGAGAGGAGGAAAACAATTCTAGTTAACCAATGTTACATGACTCTTGTTATAAGCAGCTTGAATGGAAACACTTCAAGGAGAAGAGGACCCAAAGGGAGCTGGTGTCTTAGCAAGATAGATGGAATGGGCTCTTGGGCGCTCTTCCCCCTCTGTTGCAGGCTGGTAGAAGAGCTGCTGCAAAAACTGCAGTCTGATATCAATACTGTATACTCATGTATAAGTCTAGAAATTTGAATCCAAAAATTGATCCTCCCAAAACTGGGTTGACTTATTCACGGCTCAATGGAAATACTGTACTGTCTCTGAGTGGAGTGTTGAAAGGTGAGATCTTAGTCCATCTGGGACAATCTAAGAGAAACACCAACCCTCTCTATGCTCTTCATTGCAAAGCTACTTCTGTTTTTTTTTTAAAATGCCTAGTTGCAGTGTTTTCCCCCAAAGAAGCCAAGAGAGAGTAAAGGGGGCAGGTCTTTCTTTTAGGTCCTCTTGGGGTGGACTAAGCTTTCACCTTTCACTACTATACTAAAAAGAGACTTTAAAAAAAGAGAGAGAGATCATACTATACCTTAACTTTTCTCAAAAAAGAACCTATCCCCTTGTCTTAGTAGAGTAGTAAAAGGCCACCTGAGGTGGTGTGGCACTTTCCCCTCTCCCTCAACTTATCCATGAATCATACCAAAATCCATAATTTTAGCCCCCACACCTGATCTCAATTTATACATGAGACCAACTTATAGATGAGCAATACACGGAAAGGAAGGAATGTACCACTTCATCACATGCATTAAATTTTACTGAGCCACCCGCTTAAGAAACAGCAACCTACTGTGTTCATCAAATGATATAGGCTTCAAATGTAGGGTAGAGATATCTTGGCATTTCTTAAGTGTTTTAAAGGGTTATCTTTTTAGATGCTTTTTAAGCTGGTTGGCAAGTGACTTTTTTTGTAAATTATCCATATAGATATGGGCAAAATGGCCAATTCTGTCATGTGATGAATTCCCTCTTCTCTGTTTTAAAATGAAATGGTTACTCAAATTGTGGGGGGAGTCAAAATGTCCTTTTAGGAAAAAGCTCTGCCATTACCTTTTGCTCGCCTTTTGCTCAAGGAAAAAAAAAGAGAGAGAGAGAAATGGGGGGGGGGGTGATGGCTGGCGTAGTGGTGGAAGGAAGGGAGGCCATTGGCTTCATCTACTGGAGAGAAATCTCCTCATTTATTTCCCCTTTGTTTTCTTCTTCCTCCTTTCCTCTCCTCTTTTCCCTTTTCTTCTGCCCTTCCCTCCCTTCTTTCTTTGATACTTTCCCTTCTTCCTTTTACCCCTTCTTTCCTTCTCCATCCCTAATTTCATCCTTGTATCCCTTCTCACATCTTTCTACCTGGCTGGATCCTTCAACAGTGCCATTCCAGGTATTCTCGTGTACTTAAAAAAAACTTTTAAAACAAATACACACATTTTTACACTTGAACCTTTCCATTGTCATTGTCTTGCATCTGTTATGAGCTTTGTTTGCTACACAGAGAAAGAGTTCAGGTTTGAAAGGAGCTTCAGGAGCTGAATTCATAACAGGGTAGTCAAACAGAGGCTTCTTGGCGGCTGCAGAAGGGTCCCAGCTCACTGAGTGAGGAAAGAGTTCCTCAGAACAGCTTCCACTAGACTAGAAGTGATTGCGGGGGGGGGGGGGGGGGGGTCCTAGACAGATCCTGCTTCTCAAGAAGGGCACTCTGGGAGTGGCCTGAACTTTAATTAAAGTCTTGAAACTGTTTCAAAACTTTAGACCCATCTCTTCTTTCTTCACATCCACTTTAACTGCCAGGAGCTGCACTGAGTGAAATAGATCTGTTCTCCTGGTGATTCTGGTTTTGATTCATATGGGTTCTAGTCCTGTCTTACAAATGATTGCCTGACTAACAAACAGGATCACTAGTACAACTAATTCTTCTGCTAGGCATAGCTCTTGGCTGTTGATTTAGTTTGGGGAACAAGTGCAGGTTAGTATGTGAATGCATCTACACTATCGAAATATAGAAGTTTGACATCACTTCAACTGCCATGGATTGATGCTATGGGCTAATGGATTTTAACTATTTGTAATGGAAGATAAATTTCCATAATAACAGCTATTTTTTACTGTCAGCAATTTCCTTCAGGTTTTCCCCCACAAAGAAAACAGGGGAGGGACAGTGGGCAGGGACAAATTTCAACTGTGTGATGGCAAATCAATGGAGGACTCTTTGAAAAGTATGCGATGAAAGTAGGATAATCATCAATTTAATTTCAAAACGGAGTATGCCTAAGCTGAATGGTAAACCTACTCTTCCAAATACTTGATCTGTTCAGTTGGGTGAAGTCTTTAGACTTCTGGATAATAATTATTGGGAGAATTGAGGATTGCACCCAAAATTCTGCTGGTTTTGAACAGCTATTTCTGATCAGGTTGAGAATGGTTACATTTGTCTAGAGATCAGTTGTTGGGCTGTAACTTCATTTCCATGCTAACACCCAGACCCATATATTATAAGTACATATAATATGTATATATGGGAAGCAGAACTGGTAAAGGTTTGACCCTGAGATTTTGGAATGATCTTGTTAAGGCAAGGTAAATAGTACTGACCTAACTGGAACTACAATATGATACTATAAAACATGTGTTCAAACAGGCATGTAGCCAGGGGAGGGGGGCTTGAGGGGCTTCAGCCCCCCCCCCCCCAATTCTCATGGTGGTTTGCGAAAAGGCCTTACTGGTGCATTAAACTGTTATGTTTATTCATATCATGATCTGATCACCATACTCAATATATCCCATATGCATGGGGGTATTGGGGTAATGATACAAAAGGTTTGCTAGGGTAGACCCCCTGAAACTCAGCCCCCCCAACCCCCCCCCCCCCCCCCGAAACAAAATCCTGGCTACGGGCCTGTGTTCAAAGCTACATGGGCTACCTTACATCAGGGGAAGCTACTCATCCAAGAGCAAAGTATTATTTTTCCCTCTCTGACTGGCAGTGGCTCTCTAACATTCAAACCAGAGGTCTTCCGCATCACCTGCTTCCCTTTTAAGCCTGGTTTATTACAGTTTTCAAGAGGGAAAAAGGCAGCAGAAGAGAATTCTAAATTTACATAATATCCTTGGTCTTGCAGAACAAGAAGACTTATTCATGTTCTTGCTTGGAAGCCACAATTCTAGGACCTGATATTTTACAAGTGTAAGTAGTCAACTTTCATACTGGAACATATAGGCAAAGCTTTGTTACTGTTGCTGATGCTGTTTTAGTGTCTCTTCAAGTTGTTTCTGACTTATGGAGACCCTAAGGTGAACCTTTCAAAATGCAAGAGTTAAGCAAGCTTTTAATGTGTGATCAGAACAACTTCTTACAGGGACGTGTGTTTTACAGGCATCCTCAACATTCACTGGTGGAAAAATAGAGGATGGCATGCCTTTGCTTCTCTCCAATGCTGAGAGAATTGCCTAAGTTCACTAAGTGGTTTCGATGGCAGAACAGAGATCCCAACCCTGGCCTCATAGTAGTAAGCCAATGTTGAAATCACAGTACCACACTGGCTCCTTTTGCTATATAGCAGTGGTCCTCCAGATGTTTTGGACTTCAACTCCCACAATTACTAACAGCTGATAAGCTGTCTGAGGTTTCTGGGAGCTGAAGTCCAAAACAAGTGGAGGACCACAGGTTGGAAACCACTGCTGTACAGCATATCTTATCTCATATCACATTCCCCCCAACACTTCATAGATGAAAACTGGGACACATGTGGCCAAATAACATCAGAGTATGGTCAAGATGGCAAATGGTATTTACATGGGTTCGGATTCCGTTCTGCTCTCTACTAAATAAATTAAGTGCACGCTACTTTTGCACTTTGAACTTAGTTTGCAGCAATTGAAGTAAGCTGTCGACAAACACCAAAAAGCAGAGAAAAGAGTGAATCTGAAAAAGCATGATGATAGATTAATTGGGCCTGTCCTTGTTAAATTGGAACAGTTGGAGCATATGATACTAGGCCTTTCATTTTCTTCATCTTCCATTCTTCAGAAACATTTACTGTCAAGCAAACTCAGACCTCAGACACTTACATTGCCTTAAGTCAGAAAAATTCAAGGGTCATCTCCAACACACATTTATTGAAAGAAGGAAGATCAACTCCTCTAATTCATGTAGATACTGATGGAAAATTCATAATCAGGGCATGGGTACAATAGCACCTTCCTGCTCATACTACCTAGCAGCTTTTTTTTTTTTTAAATCATACCAGAAGTTACTTGAGAACAGACTGCATGTCGCTTCTGGTGTGAGAGAATTGGCTGTCTACAGAGACGTTGCCGAGGGGATGCCTGGATGTGTTACCATCCTGTTAGAAGGCTTCTTTCATGTCCCCACAAGCTAGAGCTGATAGATGGAAGCTCACCCCGTTTCATTGATTTGAACCGGCAACCTTCAGCACAGCAACCCAATCTTCAGGTCAGCAGTTCAGTCGGCACAAGTGTTTAACCCATTGCACCACCGTGGCTCTGTCACCTAGCAGCTGATACTGAGAGACATTTACTAATATTAGACAAAACTCAGGACAATTAACTGGCTCGTATCAAGGGCAGCTTCAGGTCTTAACTGGTCCCCAAATCATCCCAAAAGTAGCATTTCTAAAAATTACCATGTCTAACTTTAATTTTGTTGCTGTTAAAACATTTAAAATAATGACATTGCAACTCATTATTTTAAAGAAAAAAACAGAAGTGAAATGGCAAAAGTATTACTTGTACGTTGTGGAGTAAAAACTATCTTTAGGGAAACAGGAGTGGTAGGAACTATTACCCTGAAGTCCTTCTTGTGGGTTTCCAGAGATATCAGGTTTGGAAACAAGTCTGTGGAAAAAAGGGGAGCTCATTTCAATCTCTTGACTTTTTCACATTCCCAAAGTCCAACTGCAGACGTAGGAAGTACTGAGGAGCTTTCCTTACTCCTCTTCTCAAATGGTAGTTCTCACAATTATTTATTTAAATTTATTCATATGTGACCTTTTTCCAAGAGTGAAAAACAAAGTGCATTCCACAGAAAATTGCTTTTAAAACCTTCCAATTTTATAAGAAAAAATTAAAACCAATAGCCTCCCATATCAGGCCCATAGCCAGGATTTCGTTTCGGGGAAGGGGGCTAAAAATTTTTCGGGGGGGGGGGGGGTTGGGGGGGGCTGAGTTTCGGGGGGGGGCTGAGTCTGAGTGAAAGAGGGTCTAGCCTAGCAAACCTTTTGTATCATTACCCCAATACCCCCATGCATATGGGATATATTGATTATGGTGATCAGATCATGATATGAATAAACATAACAGTTTAAATAATGCACCAGTAAGGCCTTTTCGCGAACCACCATCAGAATTTGGGGGGGGGGGGGCTGAAGCCCCCCAAGCCCCCCCCTGGCTGCATGCCTGTCCCATATACATTAAAGTGTTTTTTCCACTTACGTGGGGGTCCTACCTACCTAACCCCAGTGAATGTGAATGGATGACTGTAAAACATATACTCCATTAAGAAGCTTCCCTATTTGCATATGAATAGCTTTTGGGGATAAGGAGCATAGATGTGCAATGGCTTAGTTGATTTTTGACCATAATTTTTAATGGCTATAGTGGTTTAAACAATACCTAGGGATTAAATTTAACATACAGATTTGATCCCACCTGTCAATTAGTGAGGGAATCTGGTGGTAAACTGATGGAAGTATGTCTACACAAGATATTTACAGTTCTGGCAAATATTACACGGTATGTGTTAAGTAAGTTAAGATCTACCACTTGAGATGCATGCATAAGTGTTAAAGTTAGCAATAATCTTTTCATTGGAGGAACTTTTGTTAACTGCCTTTCGGTTGACTTTGACTCCTGGCAACCTGTGAATGAGAGATCTGCAAATCACTGTTCTCAACCACTGTGCTTCGGTCTTGAAGACTCAGGTCTGTGGCTTCCTTGGTTGAATCTATCTATCTATAAGAATCTTCCTCCTCTCCACTTTACCAAGTATTACACAGCCCAGTATATATAGAGGGAGAGGAAGAGTTGTCTTGGTTTTAAGGCCTGTTCCTAGGGTTATTTGGGGGCACTGGTTCAGATAATTGCATTGGATAGGCCACATCACCTCTAGTTTCTTAGATATGGTTATCATAATTTTCTATGGGCAAGGAGATGAAGACTGGCACATAGCATTATCTCATAAAATAGAGCTGATAGAGGGATACTGGAACCATTTTTGGAATCAGGAGGCCAAATTTACCCAGAAACAGGGCCAACATTTGAGGCACCAAAATGTGTATTGGCCATGTTGTCATCTTTTCTAGTGAGTCATCTGCTCTTATGACATAGTCAAGTGAGAAAGTCAAGTGAATTCCTGTCTAGTAATGAGCCAGAAATGCTTAACCTGTTGCAACCTCTCTGTCAATTTTCTCGGTCTTCAAAGGCAAGGTCACATTTTTCGATGGCAGAGCAGCAACATTCGAATAATATTTTTAGGGAGGTGGGAGATTGATTTAACACTTTTAATTATTAGAAGGAAATTTTCCTGTTAGAAAACATTCAATTGTTTTTCCACTTTAGGAATGTGACAGGATAAATTTTCCTGAACTCTAGACCTATGGCACTTTGGAGTATCCGACACTTGCTCCTTTGAAAAGACTACACTATTGTCATTTCACTATTGGGTCCAGACTGTTTGAAAAATTGTACCTCCCTAAAAATGAGCTTGCTCGTGTCACAACATCAAAAGGGAAATGCTTTCCCTGGGTCCCACCACCATCCCAGATATGTCTGGTGGGGACAAAAGAGAGAGCCTTTTCAGTTCCCAACTTATGGGAACGCCTTCCTTTGTTGGTCCCTTCTCTGATGTCTTAGATGCTTAGTGTGTTGCAATACATTTATCAAGAGGCATCTGTACTGTTTTTAATTTTAATATATTTTAAGTATCTTTTGAGTTTGTAAGTGGAAATTTAGTTTAAGTGTGTTTTAAGTTTTGCATTAGGAATGTCTTAATGTTATTGCATTTTTTAAATGTGGTACGCTGCCTTGAATCCCATACTGGCAGAAAGGTGGCACAGAAATTATATCACTAATTACCGTATATACTCGAGTCACATACTGTACTTCCCATCAGACAGCAATAATACCTTGGGCCAGTCCTGCTCCAAAGCTTAGGTCACAAGTGGTGGATTGTTCTGTCACATGCTGAGTGGACTGTATCATGCCATTGTTAAAGCTATTCTTTAACAAATCCTCTTTGGCGATTCAAATAAAGACCCTCCTGTTGTGCCAGGTAAATACACAGCTACTTCTTTTCATACCCAAGGCCTTCTTAACCTGCAATCTAAAGGTATGACTTCACAAATTGTAACTATTTCCTACCAATAATTCAACAAGAAGCAGCAATGTGGAAAATGCATTATTCATGTTTTCCTGCAACATCTGGAGGGACATATTTGGCCCACTCATATTCTAGATCATGCATCCTCAAACTATGGCCCTCCAGCTGTTTGGGCCTCCAACTCCCAGAATTCCTGACCACTGAACAAGTTGGCCAGGGCTTCTGGGAGTTGGAGGCCAAACAGCTGGAGGGCCACAGTTTGAGGGTTCCTGTTCTAGAATTTAGAAAAAAGGCCTGAAACTGATGCGAGAAATGAGCCATGACTCAACATTAATTTATTCTACCCAGGAATTAAAATTCCTCAGTGCAACTTTGCTGCCTATCAAAATATGTGATATTTCAGTGATTACTTTGCATTGTCAATAGTCAGTTGATGTTGCCTATGATTCATTCCCTGGCAGAAATAACTCTAATTGCTGATCTGCCTAATTTAGCTCATGCCTTCATTTTGGCCAAGCTAAAACCAAGTTCAGAAACTTGCACAAAAGAGAGAAACTACTTGCACCAAAATAGTATACATTATGTATATTTATTATTTATTTAACTACCACATTTATATCCTGCCCTTCTCAACCCCGAAGGGGACACAGGGCGACCTTACAAAGGCAACAATTCAATGCCATATATGCCATATATTAATACATCGGTAAATAAACGAAAAACATGTATGTAAGAGAAGTATACAAAAAAAAATTCAGGAGGATGCCAAACAAGTACAGTCCTTAATTACTTTTTGTGCCTCTTTGAGGCATGGCTTCCCCACCTCCTTTCGTCCTCATGTTCTCACTTTCTGTTGGAGTCTGAGGCTGATCACTAAGGATGTATTAGGACAACATCAATTTGTCCCTGTAAGCAAGTCCTTGATCTCTACCCTTCTCTCTGCCCTTGCCCTGATTGTGACACGAACCATAGTTTTCTTGTTTTGTTTTCTGTTTTGCTTTTGGCTAAAAGTGAATAAATTGGGGCTACAATGAAAAAGCAAATGCAGGCTGCTGACTCAACATGCTTTTAAAATGAAAGGCAGGGGAGAGTGCTAATATCAAGAAGTTATGCAGATATTCCCTCCTCTTCCCTGTCCCTTTGTGCTAATAAAAGCTTTGCATTTCATTTTAATGCTTTACTGTTTTACTATTATTGTTTTATTATTATTTACATTTTTTTTTAAAAAAAAGAAAATTGAGGAGAAGATGAGACATTTTTGTTCTTTCTCAGTGCAGGATCTCCAGCTAGAACATCTCCAGCTGGTGCCTTTTTTCAAAGAGGCCCAGAGAAGGAAACTCAGTTGGAGCAGGTAAGAAATCAGTTTTTGTGTGTGTGTGTGTCAACTGTAAAATAAGATGCACGAAACTGATTGGTTGGGGAGATAGCTGAGCCTGAGACTTTTGGATACTGTTACATTTTTGTGCAGGCTTGACCTATGCAGGTGGAGAGAATAAGAGAGAGGCAGAGAGAAACAGAGTTTGGAGTGTGCTCTTGCTTCATGAGTTGCTGAAGGAGTTTATCCACATGGACAAAGAAAGACCATTTTAAATCTCTCATAAAAGGACATTATGTGAGTTGATGCAACTGATCATATTGTACATATGTTGCTCTGAACTACAAAGAGTAAACTACTTGTTCTGTACTTTTCACCTGTGTGGCATATTTTCTTTCTCTGGCAAAGCAGTGTGTGGGTTGATCAGACGTGAACTACATGTGGTTTATCTTACATTATGCCACAAATTGCACCTCTCTAGATCTGGTTCCATTGTCAAACTGTTCTTACTGTCAAGAAGTTTCTTCTAAAATTCAATCTAAATATACCCTCTTGTAACTTAAAAGCAATAAGCCAGGCCTTATTTATTTATTTATTTTGGGTACTTATACCCCGCCTTTCTCAACCCCCCCGGGGGGGGGGGACTCAGGGCGGCTTACAAAAAAGGCACGATTCGATGCCTACACAAGATATACATACATAGGACAGCAGAGAACAGGCCCTCCTTCTCTTTGTGACATCTCCTTAGATATTTAAAAAGTGCAGTCATGTAATCCCCAGTCTTCTCTTCCTCAGGCTGTATTGCCCAACTCCCTCAACTTTTTCTTATGTTTTGTTCTCCATATTTCATCTTGTCCTTGATGCCCTTCCCTGAACCTGCCCCAGATTGTATATATGCCTCTTAAAGTGAGGTGCCCAGAACTGAATGAAGTGCTCCAGATGAGACCTCACCAGCACAGAATATAATGGGGATATTTTTTCGCTTGACTTGGAAACTTCCAAAGATTTCTACTTAATGCTATCCATAATTCTAAACTAAAATGACAAAAGGCAATTATACGTTGATTTGAATGTGTGTTCCACTTTGTCCTTATAAGAAGCAGTCCTATATTTCAAAACACTGAAAATATAGTGCCATGTATGTCCTAAGCAGCATGTGCCATCTGTTTCTCTCTCTGTGGGGAATGTATCTGCTTATGTTCTTCCACTGCGGAACTTGCTTCTGGCAAAGGAAAAGGGTTTGCGTGATTGCCTCTCCTGCTGTTTTCTGTTCAAACCTGAAGATTGTGGGGTGGAAGAGCCCACCTTGCAGGTTGAGTGCTGCTTATGAGACAGGAGTTCACTCTATAAATCCATGCTTCTCAACCTTTCAAATGCTGTGACCCCTTAATAGAGTTCCTCATGTTGGGGTGACCCCCAACCATAAAATTATTTTCATTGCTACTTCATAACTGTAATTTTGCTTCTGTTATGAATTGTAATGTAAATATCTGATTTGCAGGATGTATTTTCATTCTCGAGACCAAATTCGGCACAAATACCCGATACACGCAAATTTGAATACTGGTGGGTTTTTTTTTGGGGTGTGTGTGTGATTTTGTAATTTGGGAGTTGTAGTTGATGGGATTTATAGTTCACCTACAATCAAAGAGCATTCTGAACTCCACCAATGATGGAATTGAACCAAACTTGGCACACAGAACTCCCATGACCAACAGAAAATACTGGAAGGGTTTGGTGAACATTGACCTTGAGTTTTGGAGTTGTAGCTCACCTATATCCAGAGAGTACTGTGGACCAAACTTGGCACGAATCCTCAATATGCCCAAATGTGAACACTGGTGGAGTTTGGGGAAAGTGGACTTTGTCATTTGGGAGTTGTAGTTGTTAGGATTTATAGTTCCCCTACAATCAAAGAGCATTCTGAAACTCACCAACAATACAATTGGGCCAAACTTCCCACACAGAGCCCCCATGACCAACAAAAAATACTGTGTTTTCTGATGTTTTTGGCGCCTCCTCTGACACCCCCTTGCAACTCCCCCAGAGGTCCTGACCCCCAGGTTGAGAAACATTGCAATAAATCTACTCTAATGTTTTCCACCATTAACACAGAGAGGATCGGGAATGAAATAATTGGACACTTGAGAGCTAGAGTATTTTCAGGTATTGCTATCTTCATTCTCCTTGGGAAGACCAGTTTTCATGCAACATCTTTTGTGTCATCTGGGTGACAGAGAGGGCGAGGAAAGGAGAAAAACCTGTCTCTTGAACTGTTCAGGTAGAATTTTGCAAGTAATCATCCCATTATATCTGGGGTACTGCCAATCCTCCTGTGCTCACCTCCATTATCTCTGCCTTGTCTGGCACCAGGCCGTCCTGAGTACTAGAGTTAGAAGGTCTGTATTATCCTTGGTTCCAACGGCCCTTTCTCCTTCCTTTACTTGCCTGCTGCTTCTCTACCCAACCACACACATTGGTTTCTTCCTGTGTCAACATGAGAGGCAAAGTGATGTGTTCCTGAGAAATGAGACATTGGGCCTCTTTCCTACACATAAGTAGCCATATTAATGAAAAAGATGCCCTTTCTGCTTTGGATCAGATGAGAGGTTTTTTTTTCTTCCTACCAATGGCCTGCCAACCATTTCTCTAATGAACTACTAGAAAGATTAATAGCCACCCTTTTGGGAGGAGAAAGCATCTGACAGCCAACTGGAGAAAGGTTTTAATTACTCCCAACAGAGAACAAAGGAAAATGAAAACAAAACAAAAACGACAAACAAGCAAATAAAAACACATCCTAAACTAAAGACCAAATTTGGAGTGCAAACTTAAATAAATGGAAAAAGGATTGCTGTGAGTTTCCTGAGCTGTATGGCCATGTTCCAGAAGCATTCTGGAACACCCGGAAAACAGGGTAATTCCAGACAGTAAACAATCAGGGCCAGCTAACACCTCCAACAAAGGATTCCCCCAGGCAGGAAGCAGTCAGGCTTTGAAGCTGCAAGGCCATTCAAGGCTAATCAAGGTAGCCAATTGCAGCATTCACACTTGATTCCAACAGACAAGAGTTTTTTCTTCCACACTGGACATTCCACAGATATATAAACCCCACTTGTCCAGTTTCCAGCAGACCTCAGAACCTCTGAGGATGCCCACCATAGATGTGGATGAAACATCAGGAGAGAATGCTTCTGGAACATGGCCATACAGCCCAGAAAACCCACAGTAATCCAGTGATTCTTGCCATGAAAGCCTTCGACAACAAATAGAAAATGTATGCCTTTACTGTAGTCATGTCTCTGTTATGAGAAAATACATGAAATTTGCAAAGCATTGGTGAATGAAGAAAAATGTGTATTTGATTCAGTCAAGTGAAATGAGCTTCTGAGACAGTACCACAATGCTTCCAAATAGTTCATATAGAATGCTATATGGAAAGCCTTCTCCTTCACCCCTTTGTTTTTAAGAATAGCATTCATATTTATGTCCTGTAGTTTGCCCTTGCTTGCCCTTTGCAGAAGGTCATAACAGAACAATGAAAAGAGTGCTCACATAAAAAACTAGTCAAACATGACAAGATAGAGATATGAATGTCCAAAGACATTGAAAAATGCAGCCAACCAAGACACTGAAGTTCAAGTGTGTGTTATAACATGTACATCAACACACATCTATATCAGCTATGCCAATGCCATGATGCCCCTGCATATTGTTCTTTTATTTGATCAATACATTCAAAATGGCAGTAATGGACCATTGAAAAATTGTCATTTAATTAAAAATAGTGGAACATGGTATCATACCATTTAATAAAAGCTGTGGAAATGAGGCTGATAGCTCTGTTTGCCATGGCCATTTGCCATGGCATCAGCAGTACACTCATCCAAAACCAGAATGTCCTCTGGCACAATTGCCAAGGCTTTTGAGCCATCCACTTAAGATCCCGATTTAAAGAAAGCAAGGCCATTTTTCTGACACTCATTCAAGCATCAAAAATGAAACAGTCCATTAGCTGGAAGTCTAGCATTCCACACTTTTTGCAGGCTGGCAGAACCAACTGAGTTACAATATACAGTATTTTTAAAAAGTGGTTCTACATTAACAATGAATTGGAATATTCCATTCCCAAAGTAGAAGTCCCACTAGAGTACTCGCCATCTCATTTTGCATACAATGTACCATGAAGTACCACTATGAAATTGTTACACTGCATCTAAGGACCTCAGAATAATAATTTAGACATACAATGCAAAAGGCAAAGCAGTATTTTACTGAAGACAACACTTTCTCCAGAGTATTTTGTTTTGTGCATAACAACAACAACAACAACAACAACAACAACAACAACAACAACAACTTTATTTCTATACCACCCTATCTTGGGCAAGTCACATATTGTCAACCTCAGAATAAGGCAAAGGTAAACCTCCCTCTGAAAAATTTTGGCCAAGACATCCCATGATAGTTTCTTCTTAGGGTCGCCATAAATATGAAATTACTTAAAGGCAAACAAGAACAATAACAACACTATTTGCAATGGCCTCTTGCACAAAGTCAATACTGAAGACAACATAGTGAAGAGAGTCCCCTTACAGTAGTAGTTGAGACAGCAGTGCATCTCCTTCAGGACTTTAACAGAGCTATTTATGGTGTTGGGCTCAATGGTCTAAAACAATTCATAATTTTGGAATGTTATTTTCAAGTTTGAACTGAAACAGCAGGAAAGTTATCACCCCACTGACTGCTCAGGGAGGGTGTAGTTCCAAAGTCTACTTTCAAATTCTGAATTAGGAGAAACTTTTGTTTCAAACCTTGTGCAATGCTGATAATACTGAGCTAGATGGATCAATCAACTGATTTTTTTTTAAAAAAATGGGCAATATTTTCATATTCCTTGTAATTGCCTCTTGTAAATCATATATGGTTTAACATCTTTGCTATGTGATCTGAAAAATGAAGAGTTCAAGATAAAGACACTCACATTTTTCTCTGCCTACAGAAGTTTCTTCCAGCAAATGCCAGTGACATGTAATTGTAAACATTATTTGGCAGCTAAGTTGGGTGGCAGGGGGAATAGCCATGAAGTGTAGATAGATGACCTCATCAGATGGGGTACTTTTCGGCAGCATGAGCAGGTTCATCTTTACTTTTGCAATGGAGCTCTCCAGCTCTTATCCTACTATGTAGAGCTACTTCCAGCAGGGCTCCATCGCAAAAGTAAAGACAAATCAGTGCATGTAGCCATGGCGCCAATAGGAAGTGTCAGCTACCCAGCTTCCACCTGTTGATCCATAGGAGGCTTCCTGCATTGTACTGGATCAACAGGTGGAAGCTGAGTGGCTGACACTTCCTATTGTGGGATGCTGCAACAGTTAAGTCAGGCAATGCAAACCGTGGGGCAACAGGTTCCCCACACACACACACACACCCAAAGGGCATCAATGGATTTCCCATGATGTGTGGCAGTTTTGGTGGTCCATATGATGAGGTCAAGACTCTCTCATGCTCTACTTTCAAATATTTTCTCTCTCCTTCCAAATATGAAAGTTAAAAACTCAAACCATCCTTGCAAGGATGGACTAGAAACTCTCTTGCAATTAAACATTATTAAAGAGAATCATTCCATTGGGTCTAAGGTTGTTTAGTGGAGTTGATACTTGTGTTCTGGACTGCTGCTAGGCCCAGCATCATGAGATCACTACAGTTATCGGACTGCGGTGCACAGTCTCCAGAAGTAATAGGCTCCAGCAGGAAAGTAGCAATATATGTCATGATCTTGATGATGTTAATAGACTTGGTTTTGTGATGTTGTTATGCTTTCATCCTTAATAAGGGACAATCTGCATGAAATTTGACCTGAGTCTAAAACTTGAATTGCTAACCCCAGCTGGAGTACATGTTGAAGTTACATACGTGTTGATTCAGCAATTGATTTAATATAGTAATAGGGCTTCTGCCTTAGAATACAAGCCTGTGTGTATTCAGCAATGAATTCAACTGTGTTCCATGGAATCTACTCTCTACAAATTTATCAGAGGATGCCACTTCACAGTAAAATCCTGCACATTCTTAACCGGGAGTAACCCCAATTTTGCCCAGTAAGTCCCTTGAAAGTATGTTCAACACTGCAACCCTAGTAATCAAAGGTAGACAGAAAGATCCAAAGATCATTCACCATTATGGGCATGGCAAGATGGTGATAATTAGCAAACATTTCAAGAGGGGTTTTGATTTTGTAAAATGACAAAAGTATGGTGATAAAAGAGAGATATGTCCACAAAACAAAACATCAGTTATTGTCATAAATCTCAAATTACTCATTAGTGGTCATAATAATGTCCAGGAACTAGAAAAATGATTGAAGTGTTTCAGGAACCACAATAATCTAAAATATGCTGACAATATATGTAGATATGTCATTATAAATACTGAAATTGATCCAAGAATAGCAGATTGCCAGCTAAGGAAGGCAGGGACAGAAATTAGACGCTAGACTCTGTGATGATTCCCAATTTTTCAACTTTAAAGGAGTTTGGGATTTCAGTTCCCAGAAAACTCTGCTTCCTTGTCCAATGATCAGGTATTTTGAGAGCTCAAGTCCAAAACCCCTGTAAGATGATTGGGAAATGTGATGGTACTTCAACTTCTAATTGTTTAACCTGGGGCACAGTCTGGAAGCAGTTAAATAAGTTTACTTGAACATAAAATGAGAATAACACAGAATATATGTTGTTTTCTTTAGGTAAATATTTTATGTGAGAACCAAGTTATGTACCTGTGGTTAAGAAAACTGAATAGACAAGGAAGGTGATAGGAAGTGAGAAAACTATTCTGAAAGAGTTTGAAGTCTGAATAATATAGTATAGTCTTAGTGTGTTTGATGTGTTTACATTGATAATGTGTTTATTTGTAGATGTGTTTATTGCATAATTAATACAATTATTTAATACACATACACAACAGCGGAAAGATCAGAGTTTGGGAAACACTGTACTACAGCAGAGCTTCTTAAACTATGAGTTGGGACCCCAAATGGAATTATTGTAACTGTATGTATGTTGGGATCACCTTTCCTTCTCTCCTTCACATGCACATCTCTCTACCTTTCCTTTCCCCCCTTTGTGCCTATATCTCTCTGCCTTTCCTAATGTCCTGCACATGTAGCTCCCTTTTTTTGTTCTTTCCCATGTGCGCACGTGTATCTATCTCTACCACCTCCCCAGTGAATGTGAGTGTCTGTTTTCCCTTCCCCCGTCCTTCCAGCCTTCATATATACCCTGGTTTGCATAAAGACTTCTAAGGTAAAAAGGGGTCACAAGTTGAAAAAAAGTTAAGAAGCCCTGTGCTAGAGCATAATCTTTCAAATGTACCTTTGTTGTGCCACTTTGTGGCCTACTCCTACAGTTCTGACAAATAGATTAGTTCTCAGGAATTAGGACAGTTTATGATAACACGTTTTTTCATCAGCTAAGATGGAAAAATACCAAAACATTTTTTCTGTTAGTATTATCACTAACATAGGACCTCATCACATTATTCATTTTCATTGTCATAGAATACTTTGGCTCCAGTTAAGCCACTGAGCCCCATGCTGCCAATCATATGATGAAGGCTCACTTCCGATGGGGCTCTGTGGCTCACTCGAGGTGCAAGCATCCTACCATGATGCATTGGGAACACAGGAGGTTTCTCATGTTCCATTAGAAACAAGAGGGCCAGTGCAGGGGGAAGCCATGCGGCAACGTTTCCCCACATGTGATGGAGAAACATAGCTACTGGCGAGGCAGGGTGCAAAGCTCCGGGACTGCCTTGCTGCCCTGCTGATTCACCACGCAGGCTGGCAAATTAATAATGATGATGATGATGATGATGATGATGATAATAATCTTTATTTATATTCCGCCTCCTCTCCACAAGAACTTGGGCAGCTCACAACAGAATCAAGTCACAATACATACATTAGCAGAAAACTTGAGGGACCTAATTAGTGTTATGAGTTCCTTATAATCCAATCCTCATACACAGAGGTCTTCATGTTTTCTGAGCTGCGTTCTCCTACTGTCCCAATTTGGCAGACACAGTCCCAATTGATCCTCTGTCATCTCACTTTTTCACAAGATTTTAAAATGTCATAGTTTATCTCTTCTTCTCACACTTTCCTGCTTTATACTTCAGTTGCTGCAAATTGAGTTCAAAGCTCAAAAGTACAGTAGAGTCCTGTTTATCCAACATAAATGGGCCAGCAGAATGTTGGATAAGTGAAAAAGTTGGATAATGAGGAGGGATTAAGGAAAAATCTATTAAATGTCAAATTATGTTATGATTTTACAAATTAAGCACCAAAACATTATGTTTTACAACAAATCAGCAGAAAAGCAGTTCAATACATGGTGGTAACATTAAATGTCAATTACTGTATTTACTAATTTAGCACCAAAACATTGCCCATGTATTGAAACAGCTGTGGATCCAGGTGGGAGGCAGACTGTGTTGGATAATACAGAACATTAAATGAACGAAGTTGGATAAGCGAGACTACTGTAATTTGTACTCATACTCAGCAGGGTGGAAGGGAGAGGGTAAAATCATGCCCTTCCCATACATACTACACAGTACCTAAATTTATGATGGCACAGCTAACATTATTCAAGTTCCTTCAATTTCTTGTTCGTGAAGTAACCTAACCACTTGCCTGGTTTGCCCCCCCCCCCCCCAAAAAAAAAAAGAAGAAAGAAAGAAAAAGAAATAAAGAAAAAAAGGAAGGAAGAAAAGAGAGAAATGGGGAAAGGAAAAAGGGAGAAAATGGAAATTTTATAAGAACCAATTGTGATAAAACAAGGGTTTAAAAAAATGTTTATTTTTCCTTTTACAATCAAAGCCCCCTTGCCCCCAAAAGCCTTCTCCCACCTCCCTTACTGCCAAAATCCTTTCCCCCTCATCTCCCTTGTACCGAAACCCTTTTTCCCTTGCCACCCAGAACCTTTCCCCCTTGCCTTACTTGCTTCCAAAAGCCTACTTCCCTCCCACCACGCAGAGGGTGCTTTGATTGTGCTTTTCCTGCATGGCAGAAGGGGGTTTGACTGAATGGCCCCTGGGGTTGCTCTTATTACTACTACTACTACTACTACTACTACTAACACTACTAATATTACAAAGGCTGGGTGGCCATCTGTTAGGAATGCTTTGATTGTGCTTTTCCTGCATGGCAGAAGCAGGTATAAACATTTCTTGGATCTCCATGAGAAACTTTTGCTTCAAAAAGGGCTCCACTAATCTAAGGGATACAAATCAGGCTGTGTAATACCCACTGTGCAATTCCAATATTTTTGGCTATAACTCAAGGTAACTATCTCCCTCTGTCTTACAATAGCTATGGCTAAGGGCTTGCTGTTGCATACCGATTAACATATCACAGATAAAATGAAGAACACGGTTAAAACATAGTAGTTTGCATTCCAAAGATCACAGCTTGAATCTCCCTCTCCATTACATATTGCTGAAAGCACTAATTTACCAGCTGTATGCCCAGCTGGCACAGTAAAACCAGAGCTTTGTTTATTTACTTCTTTTAGTTGAAGACACTATAATTCTTTGACCATATACTAGCACCATTCAAGATATAGCCTGACTCCTGAAAAAAAGTGCACATGCATATAGATTAGAGGCCAGAAGATGCATCAGCTCCCTCCCACACCCCCAATCCCAAGATGTTACTTCCAAAGACCCCAGTAGAAGCAGAACCTTGATAGATATCAAGACCAGTCAAAACGCAAAAAATTGGAAGAATGAGGGCACTTCCACACAGCCCACTATTCCAGGAGCATTCGTGTTTAAAAACATGAATATTCCTGGACCCCTATCCACCCACCCCAGAAAGCATGTGCTTTCTGGGGTGGATGTCCAGATGTTCTCCCAGAACTTTCTGAGAGAACACCAGGACACTCTAACCCCCTCCCCAAAAGACCCCAAAACCAGTTTTTTTAAAAAAACATCAACTTACCCGGCCTCCATTAGAGGGTTGCTGGAACTCTCCTGGCACTTACAAATGAGGTACCAGGAGAAGTGGGGGGGGGGGGCAGGAGCGATCTCCCTCCACATCATTTGTATGCGCCAGGAGAACTCAGGTAACCCTCTAACTGAGACCGGGTAAGTTGTTGTTTTTTTTACACTACTTTGGGAGTCTTTTAGGGAGGACGTTGGTATTCTCACAGTTTCCTAGGCTAATTTAGCCCAGAAAACTATGGGAATAATGTCCAGACTGCAGTCCAGACACCGGAACTAGTGGGTTTATCCCGTACCTTCCAAGAAGGTGCAGAATAAACTCACTAACAAATTAATTTGCCACAAACCAGAGTTTTCCTGGTTTGTGGTGAATTAATTTGAGTTTGTCCAGGATGTCACCTGGACACCCCCCCCCCCCTTTTAGTGTGGTAACTCCCACAATATGGGCTGTCTAGGTGTGCCCTGAGTTACCAGGGTCAAGGACCAGAAGAATGCCTCTGGTACATGAATAGAGCCATGAGGATGCATGAAGCCATGCTGAGTCAGACAAAGCAGGCAGGGACTGTTGTTGAAGGAGGTCTATAATAAGAGAAAGGCTTGGGAGCTGGAAAGCTGCTGTTTGACTCTTTGTCAGTCCTATGGCATTTGCTTTGATGACTTGCTGGCACAGCTGCCTTTCTATCAGGGGAGCTGAAGAAAGCAAGATGTACTACAATAAGCAATTAGATTTTAGTTAAGCTTTAATATGCTCCCTCTTTCAAAACCCCTAGTGAGGTTCTGTCCCTCTTAATATTTGTTTCACTCATGTATTTCACATTGTACAGCCGTGTCAGAAACAGACACAGGTCAGTATTCCTCCAACTGATTAACATGTTGTTATTATTATTGTTAGCATTGTTTAAAAATACATTAGTAGGTGAGACTGCATCCCATCATCAGGAATAGTGCTGCGTCGGAGCAGCTACACTTCCTCGAATGGAGCTGCTGCCGTCAGACGGAGGCGTGTTTTTTCTGCAGTCCTTTTCCTGCAGCAAAGGACTGCAGTGGAAAGAAGCTGTGCTGGAGATCTTTTTCAGGTAGCGTCGCTGGCGTGCTCCTGATTAAAAACCAGCAAGCATAGATCTTCCTTGCCATAAGGGGACTGTGGCACTCTTCACTGCAAAGCCTCTCCCACAAAAGCAGTGGAATAGTTTACAAGGCTGACCTCGGTTAAACTGTACAGAATGGGTGACAGTGTGTTTGCTCTCCCACCCCTCCTATTTAAGAGGTAGTAAGGGAAAGCATGTGCATTCAGGGAGAATTGGGGGATATCCTATAATGATACTGATTGTGTAGAATACCATTACTATTCTACACAAATAGATAGACAATCCAGGACAAAAACGTGTAGGGATTTGGAGCTGTACTTCAAGTGTCAAAAATGACAATGCAGTTTTCTCAAAATGATTCACCGTGACTGCAGGACAGCAGTTGAAGGAAAGTCACTCCTTTTCGTGGGCTTTGCTGTTCCAAGTAATGGTACCACGTATCAGAATCCTGTACAGAACCCACCGTTTATTTCAGAAGCTTTTGAAGCAGTGATATCCCGGCCCTGATCTTGCAGGTGTTTTGGACTATAACTCCTAGCAGACTCAGTCCCTTTGGCTAATGGTCTGGGAGTTCAAATCCAAAACACCTGAAGGACAAGAATTTGGGAATCACTGCTTTAAGGCAGGGATCCTAAAACTTTTTAAGATGAGGGCTGATTCCTGGTCCCCCAGATTATAGTTTGCGGGCAGGCGGATGAACAAATTCCTATGCACGCCGGATATACCTTATTTGTAGTGCAAATTTGTTGTGATTCACACAAAAGCTAATGAAGAGATCATCTAAGTGTCTAAGAGTAAGCAAGCGTAGTACAAAAAAAGCAAACATTAAAAAACAGTACAGTATTTAAAATGAAGAACAATTTTAACCAACATAAACGTAACGTAATAAACTGTGGCAAGTTCTTGGTGGGATGGGCATACCAAGCCACCTTGTCTCCCTCCTGAGGAATCTGTACAAGGACCAAGTAGCAACAGTCAGAACTGACCACGGAACAACAGACTGGTTCAAGATTGGGAAAGGCGTCCGGCAAGGCTGCATACTCTCACCCAACCTTTTTAACTTGTATGCAGAACACATCATGCGATGTGCGGGGCTCGATGAATGCAAAGCTGGGGTGAAAATTGCTGGAAGAAACATTAACAACCTCAGATATGCAGATGACACCACTCTGATGGCTGAAAGCGAGGAGGAGCTGAGGAGCCTTCTAATCAAGGTGAAAGAAGAAAGTGCAAAAGCCGGATTGCAGCTAAACGTCAAAAAAACCAAGATTATGGCAACAAGAATGATTGACAACTGGAAAATAGAGGGAGAAACTGTGGAGGCCGTGACAGACTTTGTATTTCTAGGTGCAAAGATTACTGCAGATGCAGACTGTGGCCAGGAAATCAGAAGACGTTTACTTCTTGGGAGGAGAGCAATGTCCAGTCTCGACAAAATAGTAAAGAGTAGAGACATCAGACTGGCAACAAAGATCCGCCTAGTCAAAGCCATGGTATTCCCTGTAGTAACCTACGGATGTGAGAGCTGGACCTTAGGGAAGGCTGAGCGAAGGAAGATCGATGCTTTTGAACTGTGGTGTTGGAGGAAAGTGCTGAGAGTGCCTTGGACTGCGAGAAGATCCAAATAGTTGGGGACATATAAACAGACATATTCTGAATGTATGGAACAAGAAATGGAGATTCCAGAGAATCAGCCCCATTTTAGTACTTCTCAGATATTAACTGTTTCACTAAACTTCACTAAACACATTCATAAAATGTGAACTAGGAATCCAGGTATAAACATGTAGATATGCTTCAGCGTAATGTGATATATTTTCTAATTATGACATTTTCCTGGCTCCTACTTGTCATCTGGTGAAGAAGAGGTTTGTTGCAACATCCCTGATGACCCAGCATCCTTGTCATTTTATTAGAATGCTCTCTACATCCCTTCTCTACATGCTTTCACTCTCTTGCTCATACAACTCTTGAATAATACAGTTGGAAAAAACCCATCACTGTCCCCTAAGAAAACAATTTCATAAAGTTTGTTTGAACGAAGATGATTTCTCTAGCAGTAGAACTGACTGACTGACTGACTGATTTACTTATTTCGGCAATCCCTCGTTGTCTGAGTAAGATAGTTCTCCAAGTTCAGTGTCCTGGTGGTGGATCCGTAGGTGACTGTGGAACCCTATTCTTGACCCGCATCTTCTCCCGCAGTGAGGGCATTGGTTTCCAGGTGGAAGGCAGTCCCAGTCAGGGTTGGCTTGACGCGTCTTCCTCTTGGCACATTTTTCTCTTTCACCCTCCATTTGTGCCTCTTTGAAGGTGTTTAGAGTGGCTTGTAGGTCTTTTGAATGTGCACAGACGACATTGTCATCAGTATATTAATAGATGTTGTTGTAACCTTGGTTTTGGCTTTCAGTCTGCTGGGGTTAAATAGCTTGCCGTCTGTCCGACTTATGACTTCATCAGATGGACAGAAGGAGGGAAGTGGGGGAAAGTGTTGGGAAAACTGGGGAAACCATCTTACCCTGATCTGTCCCACCAGGGTTTGTCTTCAATGATGGCCAGCCATACCATGATCTTTCCCAGACTTCTTTTCATCCCCGCTCCCCCCACCATGGAAGCAGGAGTCGGATATTATCCAACTCCTCGAAAGGAAGTATTCTCTCCCTTGTAGCATGATGGCAAGCCAGAGTATTATGTACGGCCACCAGAAGGGACTCTGTTTCATCAGTGTGCAAAAACAGAGAGAACACAGGGGAAACATCAAACATTCATGTGATGAGGTCCTTACAGTCTATGCTAGTCATGTCCAGGTCACTAATAAGTTACCCTTTCATGTGGTGTCCCCTCACATGTATATAAAAATGTAGCATTGATATAAATTATGTGTAACAGCCCATTTTGAATTTTTTTTTGCAGAGATAAAAACCATGCATGAGTATCAAACATTTGTTTTATGTAGTTGGACCTCTGTATCCCTGGGTTCTGAAGCCATTGCATCAACCATCCATGACTGAAAATCTTAACAAAGAAGTGGTGATTAACGTCTGACTATGAGATTTGTTTGTCGTGTCAGAGCAACCAGTCCATTATATTACATTTCTAACACAACAAAGCAAACAAACAGACAAATACAAAACTTGTGAGTTTGGTAGTTGGTTAAATGTCCTTTGACCATTATCTGGCCACTTGAAGTGCTTCCGGTGTTGCTGCAAGAAGGTCCTCCATTGTGCATGTAGCAGGGCTCAGGTTGCATTGCAACCAGGCAAAGACCATAATGACCCAAAAAGCTACAGACCAATCTCCCTGTTGTGCCACCTCAACAAAGTTCTGGAGAGACTTATTTTGCATAGAATTACGGAAAAAATAGACCCATGTCTGATCCCACAGCAAGCTGGCTTCAGAAAAGGCAAAAGCTGCACATCGCGAGTGTTGAACCTGACTCAGCACATAGAAGATGGCTTTGAAAGGCAGCAGATCACAGGAGCTGTCTTCATAGACCTGTCAGCAGCCTATGATACTGTGAACCACCACCTCCTCCTGAGAAAAATGTACAATATCACACAGGACTACTACCTCACCCACCTCATAGGAAACCTGCTACAAAACAGGAGCTTTTTTGTTGAGTTCTAGGGCCAGAGAAGCAGATGGTGGAAACAGAAGAATGGCCTGTCTCAGGGGAGCTTGCTTGCTCCATTCATGTTCAACATCTACACAAATGACCAGCCACTGCCAGAAGGGACAGAGAGTTTCATCTATGCTAATGATCGTGCCATTACTGCTCAAGCAGGGAGCTTTGAGACGGTAGAACAGAAGCTCTCCGAAGCTCTAGGTGCTCTTACTGCCTATTACAGGGAAAACCAGCTGATCCCCAACCCATCTAAAACACAGACATGTGCCTTTCATCTCAAGAACAGAGAAGCACCCCGAGCTCTGAAGATCACCTAGGAAGGAATCCCACTGGAGCATTGCAGCGCACCCAAATACCTGGGAGTCACTCTGGACCGTGCTCTTACCTACAAGAAGCACTGCCTGAACATCAAGCAAAAAGTGGGTGCCAGAAACAATATCATACGAAAGCTGACTGGCACAACCTGGGGATCACAATCAGATACAGTGAAGACTATGAGATAAAGAGATTAGCAAGATACACGTCCAAGGGGAAGAGAAAAAAAAGGACAAATTGACCAAATTGGGTGACCAAGGAGAAGTGTTTGTCTAACTTCAAGAGAGATTGTGATTTGCTAATTAAGGTGTTATAATAACGAGGGAATACTTGTCAATTGGGGGATTTATTAATTAGTAGAATGTTACTTACTACATGTAGAAATGTAGTTATATAATAAGGGGAGTAGATTAGTTAGAAATTACTTTGTGTTTGTGTGTGCACTTGTTCGTTTTACTTTTGTCTTGATGTTTTGTTATCTGTAGTTGATATTTAGCTATATTGTAGTAGCTGGAATTTAGATGAACTTAGATATGAAAAGCGGGCTGCCTGGTGGTGCAACAGGTTAAACCGCTGAGCTGCTGAACTTGCTGACTGAAAGGTTTATGGTTTGAATCTGGGGAGCGGGGTGAGCTCCCACTGTTAGACCTAGCTTCTGCCAACCAAGCAGTTCGAAAACACGCAAATGTGAGTAGATCAATAGGTACTGCCTTGGTGGAAAGGTAACAGTGCTCCATGCAATCATGCCGGCCACATGACCTTGGAAGTGTCTACGGACAACACCAGCTCTTCGGTGTTTGACACAATTAGAATTAATATCAGGGGAATCCTTTACCTTTACTTTAGATATGAAATTACATATAGAACGATCATTCGTTTGTTTATTTTATCATTATTGTATCTTTATTTTTTTCTCTTTCAATTACAAATACTAAGTAAAAATGTAAGGCTTATGCCTGCAATGAATTGTAAGGATTTGGGCATGATGCAAGGCCATTAGGGGTTGGGGGTTAAAAATGTAATAATATTGGATTTAGGGAACTGAGGGAAAGAGTTTGTATTCATTATTCAGAGCTGGGGCTGTTTCTCTTACCTTAACAATCTAAGAGGCAGCTAAAGGGTTTTGGGGATGTATTTTAAAAACTGTAAACCACACCAAGGAAGCAGAGCGTACGTGTGGCTAGAAGCCATCACACTTCTTGCATCATGTCCCTGAACAGCCAAATATTTTGGATTGGAAAGAAACAGCAGGATTCAGTATTGCTTCGCAGTGCGGGACCTGTTTGAAATTCTAAAATAGAAAGAAACCCCTCCAGGTATGTCATATGTCACTGAGGTAAGAACAAAATACTCAGCCCTCAAATCTAGTAAAGGGTAATGTAACATGTTGCTAACATGCTATATCCTCTCCCCTTCCATCAGCAAATTTAATCACTTGAAGAAGTAAGGGGACAACATGCAAGGAAAGAAACTGCCTTTCCAAAATAATGTTCCATAACCGTACAAGATATGTTCAATCCTTGGAGCAAGATCATGTAGCCAGAGATTGGCTTCAGCATATTGTGCCTTATCATGACTGACACAGGTCATGCTTTTCCTATCATAAAAGTATGTTATAAGATCTGCTTGTGAAATACTTGTGATTGAAGTATGTCTCAATTATGAAGTTTTAGGTCCTCAAACTAAGGCCCGGGGACCAGATGCGGCCCTCCAAAGTCATTTACCTGACCCTCGCTCAGGGTCCACCTAAGTCTGAAATGACTTGGAAGCACACAACAACAACAACAACAACAACAACAACCCTATCTCATCAACCAAAAGCAGGCCCACACTTTCCATTGAAATACTAATAAGTTTATATTTGTTAAAATTGTTCTTCATTTTAATTATTGTATTGTTTTTAAGTGGTTTTGCACTACAAATAAGATATGTGCAGTGTGCATAGGAATTCATTTATGTTTTTTTCAAATTATAATCCACCCCTCCAACAGTTTGTGGGACTGTGACCTGGCCCTCTGTTTAAAAACTTGAGGACCCCTGGTTTAGATAAAGGTTTTCCCCTGACATTAAGTCCAGTCATGTCTGATTCTGGGGGTTGGTGCTCATCTCCATTTCTAAGCCGAAGAACCGGCGTTGTCTGTAGACACCTCCAAGGTCATGTGGCCTGCATGACTGAATGGAGCACTGTTACCTTCCCGCCAAGGCAGTACCTATTGTTCTACTAACATTTGCATGTTTTCAAACTGCTAGGTTGGCAGAAACTGGGGTGAACAGCAGGATTTGAACCTGTGACCTTTCAGTCAGCAAGCTCAGCAGCTCAGTGCTTTACCCCACTGCGCCACCGGGGGCTCCTATAAAATGTTTAGTATACTGTAATCTAGTACAGTATGACCCCCATATCTGTGGTTATTCATGTAAGGCCGCCTACACAAATTACACCTTCTTTTCAGTACATCCATGAAAAAATAATAGGATCCACTATTATCCAATATCCATATTTATCCCATTGAAAGTACTGGTGATAGGTCTGCTTTTATCTATTGAAAATAATAGTGTCCATTTCTTCCTTTGCTGGAAGAAGCAAAGATCACCAGCACTGAAGTGATGCTCCTATGCCATCAACTATGCTGGACTGTCCACGTTGCCTGAATGCTCAATCATCATCTCCCAAAGCAGTTCTCTACTCCGAACTCGAATGGAAAGCTGAATGTTGGTGGACATGAAAAGAGATTTAAAGATGGGCTTAAAGCTGACCTTAAAAACTGGCATAGATATTGAGAACTGGGGAGCCCTGGCCCTTGAACACTCTAACTGGAGGTCAGCTGTGACCAGCAGTGCTGTAGAATTAAAGAGTCATGAATGGAGGGCTAAAGGGGGAAACATGCCAAGAGGAAGGCACATCAAGCCAACCCTGACTGGGACCACCTTCCACCTAGAAATCGATGTCCTCTCTGTGGAAGAACATGCGGGTCAAGAATAGGGCTCCACAGTCACCTACGTATCCACCACCAAGACACTGGACTTGGAAGGCCATCATACTCAGACAATGAGTGATTGCCTAAGAAAGTAAGTAATCGGGTCCACAGTTTCATTCTCCACATAAAGTCCAGGAATAAATCCCCTGTGAATACAGAGGTCATGCTGTATATATTCCTAGGCTGTGTGGACAAGATACTTGTAGGAATGAGGGCAACCACATGCATCCTAGACCCCTGCTTATCCTGGCTTCTAAAGGAGGCCTGAGGGGGATTGGCTGAGTGGGTGAAGGTGGTGGTTAATGCCTCCCTTCGGGAAGGCAACATTCCAGCGAGCTTAAAATAAGCTGTAATAAAACCGCTGTTGAAAAAACCATCACTGGACCCCACTCAATACGTCAACTATCGGCCTGCTTC
This sequence comes from Anolis sagrei, assembly GCF_037176765.1. Classification (NCBI taxonomy): domain Eukaryota; kingdom Metazoa; phylum Chordata; class Lepidosauria; order Squamata; family Anolidae; genus Anolis; species Anolis sagrei. Next base: position 196,860,821 of record NC_090021.1, on the reverse strand, counting down.
CAATCTTCCCTTCTTGGGCAAAGTCCTGGAATGTGTGGTGGCCTCACAACTCCAGGTATTCTTGGAAGACATGGATTATCTGGATCCGGCACAGTCTGGCTTTAGGCTGGGACATGGTATCGAGACAGCCTTGGTGGTCTTAGTTGATGATCTATGCCAGGAGCTAGACAGGGGGAGTGTGTCCCTGTTGGTTCTTTTGAACCTCTCAGCGGCCTTCGATACAGTCGACCATGGTATCCTTCTGGGATGCCTTGCGGGAATGGGCCTTGGAGGTACTGCTTTGCAGTGGCTCCAATCCTTCCTAGAGGATCACACCCAGAAGGTGTTGTTGGGGGACAACAGCTTGACCTCACAACCATTGTCTTGTGGGGTCCCGCAGGGTTCTGTATTGTCTCCCATGTTGTTTAACATCTACATGAAGCTGCTGGGGGAGATCATCTGGAGTTTCAGAGTACAGTGTTATCTGTACACAGATGATGTCCAACTCTACCATTCCTTCCCACCTGCTACTAAGGAGGCTGTTCAGGTCCTGAACTGGTGCTTGGCCTCTGTGACTGTCTGGATGAGGGCGAACAAATTGGAATTGAATCCAGACAAGACAGAGGTACTCCTGGCCAGGGTTAGAGCCTGTTTTTTATAGGGTTACACTCCCCCTGAAGAAGCAGGTTCGCAGCTTGAGTATGATCCTGGATTCATCGCTGAGCCTGGTTCTCCAGGTTTCAGCGGTGACCAGGGGAGCATTTGCCCTATTAAAACTTGTGTGCCAGCTGCACTCATACCTTGGGAAGTCTGACTTGGCCACGGTGGTCCACACTCTGGTTACATCCCCTATAGATTACTGCAACATGCTCTATTTGGGGTTGCCTTTGAAAACGGCTCGGAAGCTCCAAATGGTCCAGTGTGCGGCAGCCAGGTTGCTAACAGAAGCGGTGCTCAGGGAGCACACAACTCCTCTGTTGCACCAGCTTCACTGGCTGCCAGTTTGCTACCGGGCACAATTCAAAGTGCTGGCTTTAACCTATAAAGCCCTAAACGGTTCTGGCCCAGCTTATCTATCCAAATGCATCTCTTCCTACAAACCCACCAGGAACTCGAGGCCCTGCTCTCAATCCCGCCTGCTTCATAAACACGTTTGACGGGGATGAGAGACTCTGTGGCCACCCCTCAGCTGTGGAACTCCCTGCCTAGGGATATTAGGTCAGCCCCCTCCCTCCTGACCTTTCAAAAAAGAGTGAAAACTTGGCTCTTTGAGCAAGCATTTGGAACCTCAGCATAAACAGACAAACTTGAATCGGAAAATGACCCAGGAATTGCCAAGACAATGGAACGGATAAGGATTTGAACGAGAGGACATCGTTTTTTAAATTTTTATTGCTCATTGTTTTTATGGTTTTAAATGTTTCTTTTTTCTGCTTTTTATCAATGTATTTTATATATGGCATCGAATTGTGCTGACTCTGTATGCCACCCTGGGGCGCCTTCGGGCTGATATGGCCGGGATAGCAATAGCGTAAATAAATAAATAAATAAATAAATAGGCTGATTGAGAATAAAGGCATCAAGTGGATATCTGTTGAATGACAACAGTGGCTTTTATGACCAAGGTAACTACCCTACTAACTTTAAATATATTTGTGAGTTTATTTTCTAATGAAATGCCCTGTGTTCTAAATATAATGTATTTTATTCAACTGACTTTTTAGGCATTACTTTTAAAATATAATAATAAGTAATTTCTAAAACATCAGTTGAAATAAAACACATGCAGATTTCAAACACAATGCATTTCATTGACAATAAACTCACTAGTATATCAAAAGTAAATAGGGTATTTACCATAAACTTATTATAGGTATCAGGTTCATGTTTGGTTGTATATCAATATTGTATATTTGGAAATGTATGTGCGCTTTTCCCAGAAAAGTGTCAGGTGTGTGAGAAGAATACTGTGTTCCCAAAGAGGAATAATAGTAACTCATTTTGAAAGAATTCAACAGAATGCATTTTTAAAGCTGAAGATAATATACAAGCAATGGTTTTTAAATGAAAGAATTGATAGTAGAATATATAATTTTCCCGGCTGTATATCAATACACAATAATGTTGATTTCTGGTATTTCCAATTCTTTTGCAAATCTGATATCTGTGATGTTCCTGTTTAGAAAAGTGTGATCATTTAATGTTAACAAAGGACAGCACAGAAACCAAGATTATTGATGAAAAAGATAAAAACAACCCAATACATCTCCTTTAGAAAGATCCCCACAGCAAGGCAGCAGCTGCCAGAATTTGTACAAATATTATAGATTGCACAATTGCACAAAAAATGCTGCATGCAGCTCTGTCGTTATAAATACATTGATTGTAAGCACATATTAGATCCTGTAGTAAGGTACTGTTTTTAACTGTAAGATAACTGCAAGATACAGAACTTATAGAACAAAAGTGTTAATGTACATCTAGAAGTTCCTAGATCAGTATTTCTCGGCCAGGGGATCGCGAGGAGGTTTCAGAGAGGTCGCCAAAGACTATTTGAAAACACAGTATTTTCTGTTGGTCATGGGGATTCTGTGTGGAAAGTTTGGCCCAATTCTATCATTGGTGGGGTTCAAAATGCTCTTTGATTGTAGGTGAACTACAAATCCCAGGAACTACAACTCCCAAATGTCAAGGTCTATTTTCCCCAAACTCCACCAGTGTTCACATTTGGGCATATTGAGTATTCGTGCCAAGTTTGGTCGGATCCACCATTGTTTGAGTCCACAGTGCTCTCTAAATGTAGGTGAACTACAACTCCAAAACTCAAGGTCAATTCCCACCAAACCCTTTCAGTATTTTCTGTTGGTCATGGGAGTTCTGGATGCCAAATTTGATTCAATTCCATCGTTGGTGGAGTTCAGAATGCTTTATGATTGTAGGTGAACTATAAATCCCAGCAACTACAACTTCCAAATGACAAAATCAATTTCCCCCAACCCCACCATTATTCAAATTTGGGTGTATCAGATATTTGTGCCAAATTTGGTCCAGTGAATGGAAATACATCCTGCATATCAGATATTTACATTATGATTCGTAATAGTAGCAAAATTACAGTTTTGAAGTAGCAATAATTTTATGGTTGGGAGTCACTACAGCACAAGGAACTGTATTAAGGGGTTGCGGCATTAGGAAGGTTGAGGACCACTGCCCTAGATGTTAGACTTGCTAAATAGAAAACTGGAGAAGGCTCCTGTACCTTTAATAAATGGGCAGAAGATGGGGTACAGGAGCTGTATCTGTAGTATGTTGCTTCAAACTGTAACATACACAACTTATAAAACAAAAGTGTTAATGGGATCATGGTGTTTACAAGGTGTTTGGCCTTCTCTACCAACTACAACTCCCATGATTCCACAGCCCTGAGCCATGGCAATTGAAGTGGTGCCAAACTGGATTAACCCTACAGTGTCAACCCCTAATGAACATAGTGAGTATTACTCCTGATAAGGCACACATAAGCTTGTGCCATAAAAACACACATCTGCAATGTTAAAACCATTGCTTTAAGGGAAGCAATGTCTCTCATTTACTATGATAGATTGCAGTGACATCAAGAAAGCCTGACATGAGGCAAAGACTAAACCTTCTCACTTGCTTTTTTGAATAAACTGAGCTGAAAAAAAGTCCATATCCTCCTAAGGGCTAAATGAAAATGGAAGTGACTTTTTGCATTCATATTCCTAACTGGATAAGAAATTGTATATACACAACAACATGAGGAACTGTATTAAGGCGTCGCGGCATTAGGAAGGTTGAGAACCACTGTCCTAGATGTTAGACTTGCTAAATGGAAAATTGTATATCCACAACAACATGAGGAACTCTATTAAGGTGTCGCGGCATTAGGAAGGTTGAGAACCACTGCCCTAGATATTAGACTTGCTAAATGGAAAGTTGTATATACACAACAACATGAGGAACTGTATTAAGGCGTCGCGGCATTAGGAAGGTTGAGAACCACTGCCCTAGATGTTGGACTTGCTAAATGGAAAATTGTTTATACACAACAACATGAGGAACTGTATTAAGGCGTCGCGGCATTAGGAAGGTTGAGAACCACTGCCCTAGATGTTAGACTTGCTAAATGGAAAATTGTATATACACAACAACATGAGGAACTGTATTAAGGTGTTGCGGCATTAGGAAGGTTGAGAACCACTGCCCTAGATGTTAGACTTGCTAAATGGAAAATTGTATATACACAACAACATGAGGAACTATATTAAGGCGTCGCAGCATTAGGAAGGTTGAGAACCACCGTCCTAGATGTTAGACTTGCTAAATGGAAAATTGTATATACACAACAACATGAGGAACTGTTTTAAGGTGTCGCGGCATTAGGAAGGTTGAGAACCACTGCCCTAGATGTTAGACTTGCTAAATGGAAAATTGTATATACACAACAACATGAGGAACTGTATTAAGGCGTCGCAGCATTAGGAAGGTTGAGAACCACCGTCCTAGATGTTAGACTTGCTAAATGGAAAATGGTATATACACAACAACATGAGGAACTGTTTTAAGGTGTCGCGGCATTAGGAAGGTTGAGAACCACTGTCCCAAAAGATACAAAGGGCCTACTGTAATTTTCTCTTTGCTTGTAAAAGCAACACTGCCATGTTTTGTTAATATCATAAATGAAGTTTTCTGCCATGATTCTGTAGTTTAAACATCTGCAAGGGTTGCAGAAATTGCAGGAGGAAATGAACTATAGAGGTACGACAATTTTTGGATTCTTATGAAAATACATCTTTTGGGGGAAAATTACAAAGTGAAGACAAATAGGTCAACTAAGTTAGTTCATCATGCCTTGTTGTTAAAGGAACTCAACAAGCGTTTTGTGCCTTAAGTGACAATCCATTACTTAGCCAGTAGTTGTTTGCTTCCATCCTATCAGGCAGAAAGTCTACAATATCATGAAAGAGCAGCAAATGGGTATTTATCTTGCTATTGTTCTATTTTTGCTATCAGTCCTTGTGGGATTTCCTGATTCATGGGCCAAAAACATTGAGCAGCTTTAGACACCTTGCACCTTGCTCCATTGGATTTCCAATCTCTGGCAGCAGGACATCTTGGGATAAGTTTGAAACAAGCAAACCAATATCAGGAACTACATTTTGAAGCAGATTTACAAACTACACAAATGCTGGTTTTGCAAGATGTTTGATTTGCCATACCAAAATCAAGGCTCATATTAAGACTCTAAAAGCTTCTTAGAGAAGGCAGAACTGAACATCTACACTATAGAACAAATGCAGTAGGGCACCACTTTAGTTGCTATGTCAGAATGCTAAAAAAATTCCTGGGAGCTGTAGTTTCACAATGTCTTCAGCCTTCCTTGCCAAAGAGTGCTTGTATCTCATCAAACTACATAGTATTAAGCCATAGCAGTGGTATCAAACTGCATTAATTCTACAAGTACAGGTTCACCTATAGATACATTGAACCACTAACATTCAAGTTATTTATCCTCTTGTAGAAAATGGACTAAGCAATTCTCTATGAAGTATACAAAAGACAACCAGGAAGCTACAAAATAGGACACACTTGTCCATATATAGAAAAATCTAGCTGAATTTTTCAGTCTCAGTCTAAAAGCTGTCTATCAGTGCTATGATGTTTATGCTGAGTTTTCATGGCTGTCATATACAGTTCAACACTCTTTCACTTCTGTTTATCTGTGGCATCCAATTCAAAGTGACAGCAATGAGAAGTCCTAAAAGACAAAGCAACCTGGCCTATAGTTCCTTTAGTTCCCAGAAATTAATATGAGGAATAGCCCTGAGTCAACACCAAGCAATGTGTTACTCTTTCTGGCCAATATTCTGGTAACACGGCCTAGAAATGGTGCATTGCATACATGCCCTTGCAGAGATGTTCTGAAGAGGGCACCAGACTGCCACTCAATAAGTTCTATATGAGTTATGATTCTGATTTAGCACGGTAATGCTAATGAGTAGCTTTATGGCCAATGTTTTCACATGCAGGACCTGGAGCAACTATAATTATTTCACTGGAATATGAGGAACTTAGAAATATGGCTTCCTTTTTCCTTGATAAACCAAAGTCATTTGATAATCCATGCCTTAAAAATGGCTGGCATGCAAGATGGAAACTAGGTGTATATGTCTGCACACACAATCACTGCTAGCCAGCAGAAGTTAGAAGCAGGAGTCATTCCATGTTCTTAAAACTATTAATGAGCATGATATTTTCCTACAATATTGCCTACGGTAAGAAAAAATATTACATTTGAGAAAGAACTTTAAGGAAAAGCCCTGGCCCAGGGACAAAAAGAGCCTTTTCTCATGAAAGTGATGGTAACATGGTTGAAAGAAACTGAGGGTGCTTCCAGACCGACAGTTATCCCAGGACCATTCGCATTTTTAAAATGCTGATGTTCATGGGGGCCTGTCCACACCCACCCCAGAAAGGGCGTACTTTCTGGGATGGGTGTCCAGATGCTCTTGCGGGACTGGCCTGCAAGAACATCTGGAAGCCCTACCCGCTCCCCCAAAGTCCCCAACCCCGTTTTAAAAGTAAAGAAAACTTACCCGCCCTTCAGTACAGTCTTGCAGCAGTTCTCCCAGCATGTAGAAATGACATGCCAAGAGAGTGGAGGAGGAGGGAGGAAAATAGAAAACTGTGGGAATGGTGTCTGTACTGCAGTATTCTACAGTCCAGAACCGGAAATAGTGGGTTTATCCCACGCCTTCCAAGAAGGCATGGAATAAACCCACTATCTAATTAATTCACCACAAACCAGGGTTTTCCTGGTTTGTAGTGAATGAATTCTGGATTGTCCAAGACATCATCTGGACAGCCCCTTCTTTATTGTGAGAGTTACCGCAATAAAGGGGTTGTCTGGATGCTACCACTAGTGTAAAGCCCAGGGTGCTCTGGCACTACAAGGTCGAAATGATGGAGATGAATCCAGAAATTCTGGCAGCACTTCAGATATAAGACAACCTGTAGAGTCTGCCAGAATTGGGACAAAGAATTTGAGTGACAAACAAAATGATTGAAAGTCCGTAGAAAAGTATCACCTGCTCAGAGGAAAATTATTAGCACATACATGGTGATTATCTGGATTTATTTCAGTCCTGATTCAGGGACTTAATGGAAACCTCTTGGTCACACAAATGGCTGTCTCTGAAGAAAGTATGCTGAAAGTATGATTATATTAGGTCCTTGATATGTGTCTGCAGGAAGTGGTATGAAAGATAGAGGCTATGGGCCCTTCTAGGCAGGCTCAAAATACAGGACCTGTCTCGGGTTTACCTGAGGCATCCAAATGTCACTTCAGATAAATCTAAATTAATCTGGAGTTAGCTGGTATTTTTCAGTTACTACGGATTAATTAAACACCTGGAAAGCTCCAGACCTTGATGTAATGTCTGGATTTTTCCAGGTCTGGCTCTGTGGGGATTAACTCCCGGGATTGCTTCCATGATCCTGGGGCTCAATCTCCACTGTAATCCTAGTTTTTGGGCTCCAAGAACCTGACGGAGTGGAATAGTGCCCCTACCCTCTTACCAGCCCCCATTTGCCCCCAAAATGTACCTGAGAGGCCTGATACATGCCCAGACACCACCACCCCCAGTCAAAAGTGTGTCAAAATGATGTGTTGGGAGTCTAGGAGGGGGAAGAGGGAAAGGAGAAAGAGAGAGAAAGAGGACAGAAGAGAGAGAGGGGGGAGGAGGAAGGAAGGAAACTAAATCTATTTTAAAAGAAAAGGACACTGGGAAGAGGGAACTAAGGATGACTTCGAGACCCTACAAGTAAAGACGAGAAGACTTGAGACAACCCAGCAATTAGGGAAGCAAACACTGGAGAAAAAATCTGCAAGGCATTCTGCAAGAGAATTAGCAGCAAAGAGAACTCAAAGGAACAGTCCCCTATAGCTCTCCATCCTTTACAGTATGGTCCATTCACAGCACCATTAAAGCCCCATGGCAGGATTTCTCTGTATATGTCATAATCTGGTGTATTTGCAGTGCCAAGCTGGATAGCAGAGATGCCACTCATCATCATTCTTGTTCTCTTCATCCCCACCGCCTCCTTTCCCTTCCTTCTCTGGTTTAAATGGCTATATAATGTTTCATCCCAGCTTTAGGGCAAGCAGCTATGAAGACATACTAATGAAAACAGGGAAAATATTACAATTCTTTCTATATAGCTTTAGTTAATAAGAAGAACAAAATTAACTAATTTAGTTTTTAATTACTATATTAACGGAAACTAAATGGACATCTCTGAGCGATAGAATTAAAACTGAACTGCACATAATAGTCTCAAAATGTATTTGATAGAAGAAGTAATCAAATGAGGAAGCCCCTTTCAATGTATTTGTGCATACATTTAAGCAACATTTACTCAGATGAAATGTCGCTTTTCTTTGAATACCTCTGGTCCTCATATAAAGTTTATTTGCTCTTCTAGCTTTCACGATTTCGTTGAACGGGCATTTTGCTTGCTGTCCTGAGTATTTATGAAAACAACTCAGGTTATGCATGCTTCAGAAATGATTCTGTCTAATTGTACTATCATTTCATTCATGGTTCAATTATTTCTTTGATTCCTTATGCCTCAGTACAACTGAAAAACTGGAAATGAAAAGATGGACACACAAGAGCTACTAAAAGTCCATTGGTACTTACTGATCATAAGAAAAACCTAGAATAGTCTTCTTGAGATATAAGCTATCTTTCCATCCTCCCTTTACAGTTTCCTGTCCCTCAAAGCTTCACCATCTAACACATGTATTACTCTCAACTTTCAGGATACACCTCTCAGAAAAAATGAACACTAAGGGCCCTTCCACACAGCCCTATATCCCAGAATCTCAAGGCAGAAAATCCCACAATATCTGCTTTGAACTGGGTTATCTGAGACCACACTGCCATATATTCCAGTTCAAAGCAGATAATGTGAGATTTTATTCAGCTGTGTGGAAGGGGCTTAAGACAGGGCTTTGTCTCTGCTTTCTGTCTTTCAGAGCAGACTTTCCATATTTTAAAGAATTAATTGTACTGGCAGTTAATTATTTCATCGGTACTCACAGGCCCCTTCTACACTGCCAGATAATCCAGGTTATCAAAGCAGAAAATCCACATTATCTGATTTGAACTGGATTATGTGAGGGCACTTCCATACAGCCCTATCTATATCCTAGAATATCAAGGCAGAAAATTCCACATTATCAGAGTGTGGACTCAAATATCCCAGTTCAAAGCGGATATTGTGGGATTTTCTGCCTTGATATTCTGGGATATAGGGTTGTGAAGGGCCCTTAGTTTACACTGCCATATAATCCAGTTCAAAGTAGAAATGGTAGTTTAGTGAGATAGGATCCTCTACCATAACAAAGCAGAAAGGGTAGTTTAGGAGCAGAATCTAGCCTTCTCCTCCAATATCTTGGAACTGCCTGCTGCTTAGCTAATGGCCAAACCAGTTTTGACCACAAAACACTGTATAGAAAAAGGTCAAAGAAAAAGGTAATATGAACATTTTTTCATTGACTATCAAGGTTTTCTTGCATTGCAAGGGGTTGGACTAGATGGTCTATGCGATCTCTTCCAATTCTATGAAGATTACATTTGCCTCCCAATTTTTGAAAAGAGAGGTGGACTGAATCCTGACTTGGCCAGCTGTGAATGAAAGCAGGACAAGACAAAGATCCAATGGAGGTTGCTACTGAAAAAGGCAGAAAATAGAATGCTTTTGTCAGTTTCTGTTCCCTCTACAGAAGACATCCTCAAACCATGGCTTTCTAGCTGTTTGGGCTTCTGACTCGCAGAAGATTTGGCCAGCTTGTTCAGTAGTCAGGAATTCTGGGAGTTGGAGGCCCAAACAGCTGGAGGGTCACAGTTTGTGGATGTCTGCTCTACAGCCTCTAGCATCAAACTCTACATTGTTCAAGAGGTCCTATGACCTTTCCTAAATGATTTTGTGCTGGTATAGGACTTGGAAACAGTTGGAGAAAATGGTGATTATTGCTTCACCTGCTTCCTCCAGTAGGAGAAAGTAGTGAACAGAATTTTGTTGATGAGAAATCTGGATGCAGCCAAATATTAACTGCATTTTCACTAGGTGACAGGACTGGGAATATTTTCAACAACATAATGAGAAGCAAGCTGGATTGATTTTCTTAGATACAGAAAAGGTATTTGATAACCTGAATTGGACTCCATTGTTTAGATTTTTGGGAAATATGAATTTCAGAGATAATTTTATTAAATGGATGAAACTGATTTATGCTTCACAAAAGCTCTGGTAATCATTAATGGAGAATTCACAAAATCTTGTGAGGTTCCAAAAGGTAAGACAAGGATACCTGTTCTTTCTGCTTTTGTTTATTTTGGTTTCAGGAGTATTTAATAGAAATATATGAAAAGAACAGAGACTCGTGGGAACAAACATTTTAAAAAGAAGCTCTTACATTAAAGTAATTTGCTGAAGATTCAGTGATAGTTTTGGGAAATCCTCTGGAGGGTACAGAAGTGTTAATGGGAAAATTTAAAAAACCTGCGTGGGCAGGTTCTGAATCAATAACCAAAAGCCAAAAATGCTAGTGAAAAATGTGAGTGCAGAAGATCAATTACAATTAATGGAAAAACTGGTTTTAAGATTTAGAAGAATTGCAACATTTTCATAAATTATTGGAATGATAAAAACTAGTGTCAGTTCACATTTCTGAATAATGGGTGATGAGTTCCGACACAATACAATAAGAAATGTAAATTATAGTACATAAATGATGTGCAATATGTAGAGATAAACATATCATATATGTCATTTATCTTTCACACTTCTAACTGTATGCTGAATTTTAGTTAAATATTTATTTATTTATTATTTATTTACAGTTTTTATATTCCGCCCTTCTCACCCCGCAGGGGACTCAGGGCGGATTACAGTAAACACATATATGGCAAACATTCAATGCCAGTTTGACAAATAACGTTTAACAGACAAATACACCGAGGCTATTTAACTTTTTTTCTGGCCGCCAGGGGAGCTGCTGCTTTTTATCATCCATCAACGACACCGATGAAGTTCTTCCGCATTCCACATTCCCCGGAGTCTTTTTTCTTTATGGCCTCATAAATTAGTTAAATTTAGCCTCCCACACAAGGTGGTACCTTATTTTCCTACTTGACAGATGCAACTGTCTTTCGGGTTGCAAAGGTCGACAACGGGCTACACAAATGGCTGGACACCCACTCCAGCCCGGGCTGGCTTCGAACTCATGACCTTTTGGTCAGAGTGATCTTAATGCAGCTGACACTCAGCCAGCTGCGCCACAATCCCGGTGTATCATTTTCCTTCCTTCATCTTTCTTTTACCTCTCTTCCAGAATTATCTTTTCTAGCTTGCTGTAAGGTTACAAATTGAGATGGACAAAAAAGAGATGTAAAATCTGCAGGAAATGAAATGATCTTGAAAATATTGTAGCACATGGGCAGGATTCCTAGCTAGGTGGCATATCCCACATTAGGCACACATACAATCTCAGCATCAGTCTCCAGCATTTGTAGTAAGTGGCACTCAGGAAGCAGGTGTAGTAAAACACCTCTACCTCAGATTGGGCTCATGGGTCAATAGAAAATTAGATCAGGTGAACAATAGACAAGCAAAAGGTAGTTTCTTATGCACAGTTTATGAAATCTCTGAAGTTACTACTTCTTGGAGTAAGTTGATACATGGTGGTGATGTAATGATTCACCATTCCCCCCCCCCCCCCATAGGTCATAGAACATAAGCATTTTTCTTCCAACTACAAAAAAGTTTTTGAAAACCACACCATTCAAAGCTTTTTCAGTCTAGACTTTATTCTGTGCAAAGTTTGCATGCTGTTGTTGTAGGACAGACATAATTTTCTTCACAGGAAACAATATTTTCTGTTCAGATTTTTTTCTATTTATTAATATTATTTCCATTCAAAAATGTTTTTTTTTTCCTATGAAGAAAAGGCCTGTTCTATGCCACATGTGATTTTTGCATGAATAAATCCCATGTTCTGCACAATACAACCATATATAATTTTTGCACTAAATAAGACTTGGCATTCTGGGAATGGAAGCTGGACAAGGCATGATGAAAGTAGAAGAGAGGATGTTTTTGTTAATGTTCTTAATGTGGCACTAAACCTGTGTATGCTGCAAGGATTGTTGCGAATCCCGGGTTTCTCAACCCTCAACTTCCCACCTCCACATTTTTGACCATTTCTTGAATATTTTCAAATATTATTTCCATCTCTACTCATTGGAAACGCCATTTGTGTTACTCCCATAGTGTCCAAAACTGTGGTTCTCAACCTGTGGATCCCCAGGTGTTTTGGCCTACAGCTCCCAGAAATTCCAGCCAGTTTGCCAGCTGTTAAGACTACTGAGAGTTGAAGGCCAAAAACACCTGGGGACCCCAGGTTGAGAATCACTGGTCCAGAGTATCTACAACCACTCCAATGCCTTTAGCAACAGCTTGAAAAAAAAACAGGCCCACAGTCATGAGGCTGCAGGCACACTTGCCAGGAATAGGTCCAGTTCACTTTAAAGGTATCTCTGTGCATTCACAGCCAGGCAGGCATTACATATTCATGAAGCAATCACCAATTCTGCAGACAGCTGCCTCTGCATGGATGTCAAGGACCAACACAAGTTATTTTGCTGCTTCTGACAAAACAGAAAAAAGGATGCCCACCTAGAAATCAAGGTGCCTAGTGGTAAAAGCTGGTCAAGTTGCTTTGGCATTTGGGACAATAAGTGCCTATACATAGTAAAACACTATAAAACAAGCAACTAACAACATTCTGCCCTTGCAGATATTCCAAACAGATATTTAAGGCCACTGTCTCATTGTATGTAATGATAATAATAATAATAATAATAATAATAATAATAATAATAATAATAATTTTATTTATACCCCGCTACCATCTCCCCAAGGGACTCGGTGCGGCTTACATGAGGCTGAGCCCGCAATACATCAATAATAAAGCAATAGCAAACAAACAATACAAAACAGTTAAAATATATCTCATAAACAAAAATAAAAAATAAAAATAAGCAATACAGTAACACAACAAGCAATTAAAAACCTATGGCTGGGCCAAATGTAAAATTAAAAAATAATGCTGGGCATGGGCAAGGTAGGATATAACTGGGATAAAAATTTCGGAGGGGATAGGGCGTGCAAATCAATCCTAAATCAATAATAAAGTGCATTTTGAGGACATATTGCTGAAAGTTTCTATTATTCTGGAAAAGACCATGAAAGTGTACCAAAAACCGTGCAATATTGATCAGAAACTACAACCGTCTATATAGTGGTCCCTTATTATTTAGTTAATCTTACTAATGCAGATCCAACCACTATACTATATAGTAGAAACATCAGGTGCAGTCATATAAAAGATGCAAGAAAAAAACCCGTGGAACTGTAAATGGTAAAATTAATTTACTATATGTTTTACAAAAGAGAACAGTGTCAGAAGGTTGTTCTGTTTCAAAGTTCAGCCATAAGCTATTAACTAAGTGTGGATTTGGATTTTGTTAAACAGCATAGTAATTGGTCATGCATTAAGTTTGTCAAGCTTCTCAGGTCAGACTCTGTCTTATTAATGGGAAAAAAACTATCCAAATTTGGTGTGCATTAAGAAAAGTTGTGGAATATTCCAGTTTGCTTGACAGTCCAAAGCTACCCTGCAGATTCAGCACAGCATGGACAACAAGACCAGAGTTGGTTTGGACTGTCAAACAAACTCTGGAATATTACACAACTTTTCTTAATGAAATGGACCACTGCCCCCATCTTCCTTTCCTTGTACTCAACAATGGAAGAAAAAGTAGAAAGATTAGCCCCCCCTCTATCTTCCTGGTCATGTGGCTGCCTTTAGTGTTATAAGCATTGAGTACCTGTGGTGACCAGGAACTCTTGTGGAGTTCCTGGTCCTCTGGCAATGGTGACCTGAACAGTAGGGTGAAGGTTCAGTGGGGGCCAAGGTCAAGACCTCTACCTTGTGTAGCACAGGCAGGAGAATTTCTCTGGTGGACTGGCCCAGATTAACAGGCCCATGTACAAGAGGCTTAACCAACCACCAACAGCCCTTCCTGAAGACAGCAAGCACATTCGTATTAATCGGTGATTGTATGATAGCTGGCTCCCCCTGCTATGAGCAGATGCCGGAAAGGCGGTTGTGAATAAGGGAAGGGATCATGTGGTCGAGAGAGGGGGTGGAATGAGAGTGGAGAGAGTGGGACACTGAGGGAGGGAATATACTTTATAGTTGCATTTGAAGGAAGGATAGAAAGGAGGGGGGTTTAAGGTTTAGGGTAAGGGTTAGGGTTTGGGATTAGGGTTATAGGTAGGGTTTAGGGTAAAGGTTTAGTGTTAGAGTTTAGGGTTTCGGGTTTCGGGTTAAGGTTGGGGTTAGGGTTACAGTTAGGATTAGGGTTTAGGGTTACGGCTAGGGTTAGGGTTAGTGTTTTACCATTAAAGGACTCTTACATTCCTTCTATGTTACCTGTGTCCGGCCTGACTTAGATTACCTCAGTCGCTCACTCCGCCCCTGTGTTTCGATCACGTGTTCTGGTCTGCATTACGCAAACAGCACTCCCAAAGGAGTGAAGCGTAAACAGCGTAACGCTTGTAGCAGGCGGACCCAGCTATCATACAATCACCTAGTAATCTCTCCTGTTTTATGATAATTCACTAATGTGGGCACTGGGATGAGCAAAAGCTTTTCACTAATGTGGGCACTGGGATGTGCCAAAGCTTTTCACTAATGCGGGCACTGGGATGTGCAAAAGTTTTGTCTCTCACCTCACAGCCTCGAGGTAAGGGACAAAGGGACCAAAGGGACAGATAAAGAAGGTGGAAAAATAGAGTTGAGTCATCCCCTCAGCAATAGGGCCTGTTTCCAAATATATTTCTATAATTTGGTGGGCACTAGCTAATAGTTGTGAAGATAAGGATGCTATGAATGCCTGCATATCTTAAACCCTATCTTATTCTAATTTCCCTTGCATTCTAAATGGCCAATTTGTTTAAAATCCAGGCTAAAAATGCTCTTGCAGGTCTTTTGTTGTTTTCTTAGTTAACCATAAAACACAGAATCTTTCCCTAAGAAATGTTATTAATATATTCCAAGGTGGATTATGTCACTGAACTAAACTGATTTTACCATTTGCATTTTATCCTCTTTATTCAAGCATTTAACATGATTATCCTAAAAAGAACCTATTAGAAAAAGTCATACGTTCTTGAGATACTAAGAGTTTTGCTACTTTGTGATTATGACCATGAGAGATTTTATGTATCAGCAGATGTTAAGTTCTTCCACTATATAACTTCAAAGAAAATCACACAGGGTAATCACGCTTTATCTTACATTCCAATAAATATAATTTTGCAGTCATTGCTTCTGCGTATTTCTGCTTTTGTGTTGCCCTATAATAAGAAGCAGGCACGTTTTGGTATTTGGCATCCTTTGCAATGTCCCATTTTCAGTAAAATAAGCTCTTAAAATGCAATGCTATGTCTTCTCCCATTTGTGCACATTAAACCAGAGTTACCTTTATGAGATGTGAAGAGGTTTTGTGCTAATTGCCATACCAAGGAGATACAATAATGATGCCCTTTTTAGAATGTAAGCTTGTCAGAGTGTGTGCTAGTTTTACTTAAGCCATTCATATTAACCTAGATTCATCCCTTGATAACTTGATCAAATCACTATAATTCTAAAAAAGGGGGAGAAAACAAAAAGGGTTCTAAGATGTTGTATTAGGATAGGCAAGCAATACATTCTGAACTTAAAAGAGATAATATTTTGGATCTAAATTCTTCCTGTTGCAAGTGGATGAACTCATTTTGTATCTGGTAAGGTTCTGATTCTGCTGATGAGGTGGAAGAAGTAGATATTGCCATTGCTTTCCAGCCTCTTATTGTAATCCTGCACCCCAGCCATGAAACCTATTCTGGAGAGTAGGGGGTGCATATAATATACAGTATATACAATGTAGGTTCAATGAAGCTTGACACCTCTTTCATGGCCATGGTTCAATGCTATGGGATGATGGAAGTTGTAGTTTTACAGGTTATTTAGCCTTCTCTGCCAAAGAGTACTATTTCCTCAACAAACTGTAAATCCAAGAATTTCTTGGCATTGAGTTATGGCAGTTAGTATCAAATTGCATTAATTCTATTGTGTATGACCAGAACAATGGAGGAAGTTGTTCAGGAGCTGCAATAGGAAAGAGAACTGACAGAACAGCGTCCAAACTCCCCATTTTCCACCAGTGGACATCATCTGACAATAGGACTCTGTTTGAGGATTATATGGGTCAATATCACCATAGTGATACTTATGACCATAGCTGATACATATCAATGGCGCTCCATGCAGTCATGCCGGCCACATGACATAGGAGGCGCCTACGGACAACACTGGCTCTTCGGCTTAGAAATGGACATGAGTGTCATCCCTTAGAGTCAGACTCAACTAGACTTAATGTCAAGAGGAAACCTTTACCTTTTTATCACCATAACCAAGTTGGTGCAAGCCAAACATCTCCTCCCTACTACACAGTGGTTCTCAACCTAGGGTTCCCAGATGTTTTTGGCTTACAACTCCCAGAAATTCCAGCCAGCTGTTTGGATTTCTGGGAGTTGGAGGCCAAAAACATCTGGGGACTCCAGGTTGAGAACCACTGCAGTACAACAGCTCTATGAAAAGCTGTTTGTGCCTGTTCTCTTGTGATTTTCATTGATTTCTCTCTCCCACCATAGCATATGTGCCACAAAGTGAGATAAACCATTATGTGCTGTGATACATTGGCACTTAGGACCATTGTCCTAAGTGCAGAAGCAGATAAAGGATCTCTTTTTATCTTCTCGATTATCTCTTCCCCGCCTAGACAGACACTTTCGGGGAAACTTTACCTCCCACCCCCTTGGCTCCATATCCTCATTCTCCCAAGTGAAGAGGTTTCTGGTTGCATCCCAAGCCTACCTCTCTATGTCTAGCAGGAGTTCCTGTAATAACATTTATTTCCCTTTAAGTCTAAAGATTTTTTACAAGCAGTATCCTTCATATACATTCAGCCACTTGACCCTTTAAAGTGTCTTAGGGCCCTTCCAGAGTGGCCCAATATCCCTGGATCTGATCCAAGGTTTTCTGGCAGTGTGGACTCATATAATCCAGTTTAAAGCAGAAAATCTGGGATCAGATCCTGAGATATAGGGCCTATCTGAAAGGGCCTCAGAATGGGCACAATAAGGAGGGGGGGGGGAAACTTTTTATATGAACATCTCCTGATCCTAACTATTGTTAATTATCTAGTAATTCACTGCTTTTTGTAGCTTTTTAGTCTAGTAGAGAAACAAGATTGTTAACCTGACATGTCTTTCTCTTACTGGGTTGCTTCTATGATCTTCAGAAATCAATGTCTATTTATATATACAAAACTGAAATGTCTATGAAGAATAACACAGGCCTGTAGTAAAAACTTTTCAATATTGTAGCTCTTTTTCGTGAATTTGGGGTGCTAAGTTTGAAAAACACAATAAAATATTATTTTCTTCCATACATGTTATTGCGGATGTTGGTGCTAGTTTAGTTCAATTATGCATTACAACACAAAAGCACCAAAGCAAATTGTGAAAAAACTGTACATGATGGAGCAAATTTGAGGTCAATTCCTATAAAAAATAGCATACCTTAAAAAAAAAAAAGACTCTCAGTTTTGCAGGCCTGTGTTAAAAATGCAAAGAAGCAAATGCCTTTAAACAGTGGGCCAAATGTTATCAATAAGTGCTAAAGAATATGCAAGAATGCTTAAGGGAGGTTTGGAATACACTCTGCAACCATGCATTTTTAACTAGCCTCAAAAAGACTTTAGAGCAAGTTCACCTATTGCATTATTCATACAATCATTTGGGTTATCACTTATATCCTGAATGTGAAAATGTCTTTTCACTTATTTTCTCAGTCACAATGGGTTGTTCCTTCTTAGTGCTCACAGATAATTTGCAACTGCATGAGGTACACATGGTACATCCAACATGTCTACTCAGAAGCAAATCCCATGGGGTCTAACAGCAGTTATATGAAAATAAATAAATATAGAATTATATTAGGTTGCAATCCTATTTCAACTTTAACTGGAAGTTCCTGTTGTACAAAATGGGGGTTATTTCTGTGCAGACATGCAAAGAATTGCTTTGTTAAGCAATAATATGCACTATCTCTTTCATATTGTGGGCCATTGTTATCTGCTGAGGTTTGACTCCAGGACCCCCTGTGGATAGCAAAACATGGGAATCTCAAGTTCCATTACACACAATGAAGCACTAAAACAATATCCTTTACATACAATGGCGTACAACTCAAAAGAATGATGGAGAGAGCTTGAAGATCTGTAAACTGCTGGGAGACTATAGTAGGTGCTCAGTGTGCAAGAAAATCAAACTTGTTTTTTGGATTCCCCCGCCCCAATATTTTCAAGCTTTAGATGGGTGAATCTGTGGATCCAGAACCCATGAATATGAAGGACTGACTATATTAGTTGAATATATGTTAGTGCAATATCTGTATCCTGTGGCATCCTGGGATTTGTAATTTGATGAGGATTTGAGTGCAGAAATTTAAATACTTTGCCAGACTACCACCAGCTCCCATCATTCTCAGCCAGCATAGCTAATAATGGGGAAAAGATGGGAATGCAGTGACATGTGGATAGTCACAGGCTCCTGAAAACTTTTGAATGCTTTGAACTATGAAAAAGGTTGCCAGAAGCTCCTGCTATTGAGAAGGACAATGCTAACATGAAGAGTGAGCTGGGAGCACACAAAATATTGAAAATGCAGATTTAAGTATCCCTTATCTGAAATGCTTTGGACTCGTAGTGTTTGGGATTTCACTTTTTAAACCCAGATTTTGGAATACCTGTATTGCGTGTTTTGGAGACTGAACCTGTGATTGGCGGAGATTAGAGACAGGGTCTTCTTGGTGGTGGCCCCCATCTGTGGAACCTGCTCCCTAGGGAAATCAGATTGGCTCCATCTCTCCTTTCCTTCAGGAAAAAGCTCATGACATTGTTTTGGGACCAAGCATTTGGACAGCAGTTACAATGTTATATTTTAATTGATAATGCACAGGCTTTGGACTGGGTCTCTCCATTGAACTTGGATGCAGTTATATTGTTATTGTAATAATAATGTTTTAAATGTTTTAAATTGCTATTTTATAATTTAATGTTTTAACTAATGTTGAATCAGTATTATTTTGTTATGGTGTATGTGTTGGTATTGAATTGCTGCTGATTGTAAGCTGCCCTGAGTCCCCCCTCAGTGGTTGAGAAGGACAAGGTACAAATGTTTGAAATAAATAAATAGACCCAAGCCTCAACATGAAATTCATTGATGTTTCTTTTGCACATTATACACATAGACCAAAGGTAATTTTATAGATAATAATGTAAATAATTTTGTGCATGAAACACATTTTTTGTACACTGGGCTATCAAAAAGCAAAGGTATCACTATTTGGGCCAGCCATGTGGACAATGTTGGATTTTTTAATATTTCAGATTTTGGAATTTCAAATTTCCCACTCAAACTATAATGGAATTAACAAAAGATGTTGGAGTTGGTTGGCTTAAACATTTAGGAAATGACCAAAGAGTGGATGTATAGGCAGCAGAAAGTCCCTAGAAACAAGGACTATGGAGAATACATGCTTTGAGTGCTAAATGAAGGGATTGGGTATTGTCTACAGGGGGAGGGCCCTCCTGAGAAAGATGATGGGATGAAATCCAGATGAACCGAACAGCCAAATTACCATCAAGAAAGTCACCATTTATGCACATTTAAGCCTTGGAAAGCTTTGTTCAAGGAGCACGTCCTCCGTGGTATAGACTCTGTGGCATAGAGCCTATGGATTCATGTTATCTATTTTCTCTTGCAAACAAAGCCAGGGCTAATCTGCTTTGCAGTGTTCTCCAGTTCACAGGACACTTTCTAAACACGAAGCAATGCAGAAAATCTAGAGAGGTGAATGTATGTGATACCATCAGAGTGAGCTGGATTGTTGATGAATGCCAAATGTTCTCACCCCCTGCATACTTGCTCTGATGCAGTCTTATGCAGGTGAGGACGTACATCAAAACAAAAAACACATTTAACAAAACACTCTCAATACTGTTGCTATTCATTGTTAGAAGGTACAATGGAGTAGTTTTTCACCATGGGCAATGTGTTATACCCTCTATACCATGTGGTAAGTGGGACTGTTGTTGGGCTTTTCATTCATACCAACAGGGACTAGTCAAGGGAAAATGTGCAGTAGATTGTGTCCCACATGTCCATGCATCTCTTCCTGCCATTAACCAGCAAGACAGAATGGTGGTCTAGAAATTAATTTGTAACTGTGCCAAGATGTTTTTCTTGGTTTTAACCCTTTTTCTGGGCATGATTAGTGCCATTTGGGTAATTTGTAGTCCATTGATGTTGTTAAATAGTCATTCTAAGCAGGCCTAGTTTGTAAAACCAATGGCAAGGAATGATGGGAGTTTCAATACAACAAAATATGGAGGGCAAGGAGAACATTAGAAAAAGTTCTTTGCCAGAAATTCCTGTTCCTGAAAATAACTGGCAAAGATAAACTTTCTACATGATATCTAGAATTCATGTTAATTTTGTGAGGGACAAAGAGAATGGCTACATAGCAATAAGATACCATGAAGCAGAGCACCAGGATAGGTTAGAGAGTAATGAAGTCAGTTACCATTCTTGATTGGGTCAAGTGAAACTAAGGTAACTTGCCCAAGATATGCACCTCAGAAAGTGAGGATTTACCAACCTTTCTTTAAAGACCAAACTTTATAATGTTATCATCTGGTTTGGTTGTTTAATTATTTGAGGACCATCTCAAGACACTTTGCTGCCTGAGAGTAAAGACAAGATGGCACTCATTCCTTTTTATACACCGAAGAGAACCGACAGTTAAATGTTACATCAACATTGGCAGTGCACTTTCCTCTATCCTATGTGATGACAGCAAGCTCCTCATACAAGGTGCAAGGCAAACTATGTGGCGGAAAGGCCCACAGCCTGATTTGAGATGGAGACCTATCAGCTCAGGAAGAATGGCTGAGGAACTACATCTGTTGCCTAAGACAACTGCATTGTGGGGACAAATGCATATGTCAACAAAAAATACCTCCCTATTAAATGAATGATATTAAGCATCATCATCATCATCATCATCATCATCATCATCAGATATCAAGCAACAGATATGAAGTGGTATAGTACAATATAAGTGGTAAGACTAGCTCAGGGCATCTGAGAGGAAAAGTCTCTGCTTTTCAGAACTGCAATCCATAAAGCTGACCTATCATATTTAGAATTAGTGCTTTTGGGCAAAGACATTTGACCTTGTGGCCTTGGAGCAAGGGTGAAACTGTGGCCTTAAACTAGTACTCCATTTAAGGTATCGAGGCTGATATGTAATAAGGTAACAAAAACTTCTGGACAATTTGAAAGTATTGGTGGTGGTGGTCATCGGGGGGTGGGTTGCTCAAGCCAGGATTCATGAATCTGATTCGATTTCAGGCACATACCTCCGAGAAGAAACAGTGGACTGATCCATTTCAAGGAGAGGGCAATGTTCACTTACTAAATTTCCCTGAAGATTGACACAATTGCATCTGCAACATTACAACCACTAATGTTCTCTATAGAAAGGTAAGGGTTGCCATATGTATACCTTCTTAAAATATCAATTCAATCTAGCAAAAACAAAGAAAATGAAAAGGATTGGGGGGCAGGGGAAGCAATAAATACACCTTGACAAGACATTGGGCCCAAGAAATTGTCTCCTCCGGAGCAGAGTGAGGATAAGGAAAGCTCTCCACCCCTGCAGTGCTGGGGTCTGCCTAGCCGGTTGACTTCAGGATAAGTCTACCGAGTCTCCTTCACACTAAGGAACAATTTGACCTCCAAAAGGACACGAGAGAACATTCCTGAACAACAAGCAGGAGCATCAAGACTGTGACAATGACAACAACAAATGAGCAGGTGAGGAAAGAAGCTGGCATACACCCAGAAAATGTCAGGTAAAGTTTGGCTATGAAACCGGCCCCATTTCAGTCTCTGATAGATTTCAACAGATTCCCAAAATCAAGGATCTTTTCCATGCTATCCAAACATGTCCATAAACATTTCAAAACAGAATAGGTGGGATCTGTAAGAGCAAAACATTCAGCTACCTTACCTGGTCATTAGCAAGCATTATAAATGTATAGAATGAGTGAAAGTAAAAAGGATCCACGGATGGCAATTGAGATGAAATACTATCCTAATCCAGTTCTTCTGATTGCCAGTTCCAAAAAGATTCCCAAGTATTCAAAAACTGCTGCATTTTCATAGAAGGGGAGGAAAAAAAGGGAGGGAGAGAGGGAGAGAGAGACCTCTGCAGTATCCCGTCTGCTTCAGTCTCGGCTTCCTGTTCTCAGGCTCTCTCTATGGTACCTAATACAAATCAGCAAATAGCTTGGGGAAAAAAAGTGGGGGGGGGGGGGGGAGAAGAAAAAAAAGAGAACCCATCATCTTTATAGGACAGCACCATCTACTGGCAAAATTAAATGAACCTAAACTCTGTGCCGGATATTTATTTATTTATAAAAAACCTCTCCAGCAAAGCAGCTTGGAAAAAAAATACACAACAACATCCCAAGTCTAGGAATAGCCACAATGGGCCCCAATCCAAATCCAAATCCAGCTTGTAACCCACTGAAAGAGGTTACAGGATGCAAGCATTTCTAGAATCTTTGCATTTTTGTCAATTCAGGGCTTCTTTCTGCTTTGCTCATCGGAAGGCGTGCAGTTCACCCTTCCACTGCCACAAATGTCTGCAAGCAATCTAACTCCTCAAATGACTTCAGAGATGCTGTTTTCTGCCATTAAAAAGAAGATTTCCCTTTCATCCTCTTTCATCTAGTACCCCGGACTCTGTGTTAGAGCTGACGTACACATGCAGCAGAATCACACAATGCCGCGTTTTCTGGACTGTTCCACATTAGACTGCAGGTGGAGGAAGTCCACGTTTGAGAATAGATTCCTGCACAGAGAAAACTAGGTTAGACTAGAACCCCCCCCCCCCCCCCCCCCAAATCCCTCTTTGGCATTCAAAGATAATATTGGCATCCCCTTCAAAATGGAATGGTACAGCAATGGCCCAGGAAAATAGATTCTGCTGCATAGATAAATTGGCTGCTAACAATAGATTTAGATTTTTCTACTGCTTCGTTATATGGCCAGCAACATGCAGCTTTCCAAAAGCAGACAATCAAGATATACTGTTGCCTTATAATCCCTCAAGACGAAACTATTTATTGAAACTTTTGCTAACCTTTAAGATGCAACAGCACTCTTTTTGGGGGAGAACTAAATTTATTAGTGCAACCCTATTCATAACACCTAAAAAGGAGGTCCTTTGAGTTCAATAGAATTAATTGTCATAGTGATAGAACTATAACCAAAGTATTTTCAACCACTTTAATGAAAATAACTCTATTCAATGGAACTTTCACCATCACTGGACAACATCCATGTATTACAATATAATTGTCAAAAATCTGACATGTCAAAGAGTTTCATTCTCAACGTCACCATCATTAAGCAATATTTATGTATTTCAATGTAATTGCCCAAATTCTTAGCACGTGTGTATTTACTATAAGTGTCACTAACACCTGAAACGTGTGTATCTCAGTGTTACTATCACCAACACTTGACACATTTGTATAACTCAAAAGTTGCCGCATGCTGTATTGTTGAAGGCTTTCATGGCTGGAAGCACTGGGTTGTAGGTTTTTTGGGCTATATGGCCATGTTCTAGAAGCGTTCTCTCCTGACATTTTGCCTGCATCTATGGCAGGCATCCTCAAAAGTTGTGAGATCTTGCCACATGCTGTTCTGCACCTCTCTGATATCAGCCTCCCCCCTTCAGGTGCAGCACAAATTGTAAACTTTCAAAAACAACAAATACACATACAGGTGGGATGGAAAGAATATTCAAAAATATTTTGGAAAGGACTGAAAGACATGTTTTTGAGTGTTTGGAAACTCTGATGAGAAGAAGCTTGGACTGATGAGAATCTTTGCAGTTCAGGATTTACTTTGCATAAAGTTTGGATGTGGTTGTGCATTTACTACCTGGAGAAATATTTCAATACAGAAATATGAATTCCTGCACAAAATTTGGGAGTTTTTCTACACAGTGGATTTGCATATAAAGTAACATTTGTACCACAGAAAGTAACATCCCCAGCACAGGAAATAATATTTCTGTTTTCAAGTATTATTTTCCACATAGAAAATGTTGTTTTCTGTGCAAAACAGACATGCTTTTTTTTTTGCGCAGAATAAGCCTTGAAGAGTGAATAGCCTTCAAAAACAGTTTGTTTTTGAAGATTTTCTAGGGGCAGGAAGAAAATTAGCTGAAATTACTCATCACTAACTTTGAGAAGAAACTTAGTGAAGAATTACATTCCTAACACACATACTAGTCTGCCTGGTATTCCTCTATAGCTGATCTGTACAATTACTGTTGTTCTAAGAGGACAACAACAACAACAACACTATTTATATCCTGTCTCATCTCCCCTTGGGGACTCAGGGCAGCTCACAGACATAAAAAGGCAAATATTCAATGCCTTGTACTCCAGATATACAACCACAACAGCTGGAAATAGGGAAATCAGTATTTAGAACTATGGAAACCATGCGTAAAACTTGTATGATCCCTATTAAAATATGTCAGAGTTCTTTGCTTTTTTTAAAAAAAGATGTTATTATCCAATTTGAGTAACAGTACAAAATGGCTTTACTTCAAGTCTTGTGCATATATGTCCTTAACACAAAGAACTGTGAAGAATATTCATGATTAATACATTATGTTGTCTTTCCTTCTTGACTTTTTTTCTTTTATCCACTCATGTCTACAGGCTTGACTACAGAATTGTCAACAATTATGTTTCTCTGAAACTTCAACTACTATCATGGGATTGGTTCTTCATGTGCAAACTCAATGAATTTAAATTGTACTGAAGCAAAGTTTTTGTATTGTTTTCCACTATGCAAGGATTTTAATTTCAACGGTGAACATTTCAAATAGATCAGTACATTATACCCTGGTGAGCCAAGTGTAATGTACCGATCTATTGTTGTTAAAGCAGTTGTTTGTGGATCTCTAGAGATATCCATTCAAGCAATTGACAGAATACATTTTGACCCCCTGAACTATGGGACCATTACCTACATTTTCACCTACCTTGATACAATGAAGTATGTTCTTTTTTAGGTCTTTCAGGCAATTGCTTCATTTGGAAATGATCACACAATCACCCTGAAGGACCCTGCAAAATCCTAAAAAGGATACCTCTTTAGCAATTTTCTAGGTCCTCTATGGTAATCTGTTGATATTTTTTCAATGGAGGGGTCACTACTACCGATGGTTTCCTGTTTCCAGGAACATATTATCTACAGACATGTGTGTCATACTATACTATGCTTATGACTTCAATATGGAAGTCCAAGGGCAGTGGCCAAGGGAGAGGGAGAAGGTACACAGGTCCTGCCAGAAATGTATTGCCACCACATAATCTGTTTGGTGGAAATGTACATAGTTGTAATCCTTCACAACACTGAGGAGGAATATGACATGGATACTGAGAGCTCAGATATCCTTTTGGGATTACAGTTGCCAGAATCCCCATGTAGCCATACAGACCAAGAACTTTTGGAAGATGTAGCCATCTCAAAAGTTCAGGGTTCTGAGTATTCATGAGATACTGGACCAAACACATAACAGATCAAATGTCCATTTGGCAGTTTCAGTGTAGATCACCACTTGTGTTGGTTCCCCCCTTACTTATTACTTTATCCTCTCTCTCTCTCTCTCTCTCTCCATATATATATATATATATATATATATATATATATATACACACACACACACACACACACACACACACACACACACACATACATATACATGTATGTATGCATACATACCACTGTCTGGTAAAATAATATTACATTTTAATGTTTTACATGCCTTTAAACTTGCATATTGCTGAAAAGAAGGTATGATACTTTATATTATTCTAGGCTACTGTGTTGACAGGTGATTTAATTTCATTACTGCTACTTTAAATTCTCCCCATTCTTTTTGCATCATTTCTTCCCCTAGGGCTGAATGTTTAGTATTTCTGAAAGACCTGAGCTTAGCAGTATTGAAACCTTGGTTTTTTGTGAGACAAGTGCAGAATGGCAAGAACCATGATGAGCTTTGGACCTGATGGGAAACGGCTGAATGCTTGGAAATGGTAGGATCATCTTTGGTGTGCATTTCCTTGGTGGCTATTCCACTGAGGCAGCAAGTTAAGGGCTTAGGTTGGTTTGCAAGAGAAAACCCATGGGTTACTTCATGTATGTCACTCAGCTTTTAAGGCAGGACTGAGATATCAGTGGTGTTACCAATGTTTTACACCTCAAATCCCATCAGCCCCATCTAGGTAAGGCATGATAGGATTTTTAGTTTAACAACTGGAAGGCGGCAGGTTCTTACTTCTGGTGAAAGATTTTGGTGAATGTGATATCAAGTAGATTATGTCATTGAAAACTATAATGGTACTTTAAAAATACAATAGCCCCTTGATATGCACTGGGGCTTGCTTCCCTTGAATGCCAAAATTCATAGATGGCCAAGTTCTTTGATAAGCAATCATGTAGTAAAACAATGTCCCTTATATAAAAGGGCAAATTTTTTTTTTGTGCAATGTTTTCAAGCCATGGATGATTGAATTCTTGGATACAGAGGACCATCTGTGATCTGCTCATCCTACTCTATGTGGATAATGTATCACAGTATTTAGTCACTAGGTGGCACTGCACTTAGTTGTATATAGGTGCATTCAGGCATTTCTTGTCTCTGTTCTCTTACTGTTAAGGTAAGGTGGGCAAAATTTAACCCTGTGCCTGTACATGGTTCTTGTTGCATATCTCAACCCCTCTAAACTCTCTGAACTACCCTTTCTCTGGCCAAAAGAGTGACTTGCCTCTTCTGAAAAGCATCAAGAGGAAAAATATACCTTTAAATTAGGTTTGATACTAGGGGTATGTAAATCTCTCACTATTTTGTCCTTGCACACAAGTAAAACCATTACTGCAGTTCTCTTCCTACTTTTCTAAGCAGTGATCGTTCCATATTCAATTATCTCGAAGTTCAGAGGAATTATTATATGGAGATATAAACAAGTCAGAGGAGGCCAGAAACACGAGTGCATTAAAAAAAGCACTCATGTTTCTCCACATATTAATTTCCCCAGAAGAATTTGGGACATCCATTTGAATACTTGGGCTGGGGGGGGGGGGGAGGGGGGAGATCTTTCTGTACTGTTTTTTTTTTTCCCAACGGAGTTCTAGTTAGGAAATCATTTTTTAAACATATTTTTATTGAATTTGTGGAGAATTAGAAAAAAAATTGGTAGAGGAGGCATAGGAGTATCTGGGGTGTGGGAAGAACGATCTGTCTGGGGTGAAAAGGGTATAAGGGTTTCCCTACTAATGGGGGTAATAGTGAAGGGGTTGAAAGGAATAGAATAAAAAAGAAAAGGGGAAAAAGAAAAAAAGAAAAAAGGACAGGGGGTGTAAAAAAAGAAATTAAAAAAGCAAAACAATCAAAAGATAAAAATAAAATAGTTAGGAAATAATTTTTAAACTTATTTTATTTCATTTTTTAAGATACAACCCTTGTATCAGTGGGACCTGTAACTGTGGTTCATCTTCCTGCATCTGATAAAATATGAACTTTCTAGGTTTCCATGTGATTCTATTGTATGTTTCTACTAGAAATTACCGTAGAATCAAGCTGTCAAATTCCTAGAGCAGGGAAGTAAAATGTATTTTTACCAAGGGTAAAAAAAGGGTAAAATTCTATGATTTTCTATAAGGGCCTCATCAGCCTTCTGGGCACCTTCAGAGGGCAGCTGCTAATTGTAAGACTGTCTAAATGTAACTATGTTAACATGGCATTAAAAGGCTCACATACCACAAAAAATGATGGGCAGGCTGCATTCAGGAATTTTCTTGGTCCTCCAGCATGGCAGCCATTCATTTCAATAGGATCCATTATTATAATCTACAGTTTCCTGTTTCCATGGTTGGTTCAGGGATGTATTCCCTGTGATAAGTGGGATCATGCTTCAAAAAAAATCTTTATTATGGGCATAGACCAGCATAAGAAGAGTAGGGTACAGGGGTACAGCCTCATTAAAGCACTGTACAATTAAAACCATAGAAAACAGAGGTATGTTGAAGGCTAAAGCATAAAAACTATTTAGAGAAGGGAAGGGACTAGAAAAGGATGGAAAGGGAGGGAGATTGATGGTGGGATAGGAACATTCAGGGCATACGTTGAGGGGATTGAGGTTTATGAACTGGTTTACATTTCAGTTAGCTGATAGATTGTTAACTTTTAGAACTGGTCATCACCCAGTGGATTTTAAGTGGGGTCATGCTGTATTTCATAAGGGTTGGTTGTAGGGAGCACATGACTCCTTTGTTGAAAGAGCGTCACTGGCCACCACTCCATTTCCAAGCATGATTCAAAGTGCTAATCATTACTTCTGAAGACATACATGGTTTGGGCCCAGACGGTCTAAGACAGTGATTCCCAAAGTAGGCGTTACCGCCCCCCAGTGGGCGCTGCAGCGATCTGGGGGGAGAGCGGTAATGGCCACAGGTGCATTTGGGGGAGATTAATAACTATAAGGGGGTGCTGAAAGCATAAAAGAAAGAAGGGAAGATTTAGAAAAGTTGATTTCCAGGGGGGTAGGGCAAATAAGTTTGGGAACCACTGGTCTAAGAGACCATATCTGGAATGAAACTGCTGAGAAGGATTTTCTCTTGAAGACTATCATCATAGGCATTTTGGTGAGGACTCAGTATTTGATCCCAAATTATGTAACTCTCTTCCAAAGGAGATTTGATTGGCTCCCTCCCAGATGCCCCCCTCCTTTGCAGGAAAAGATGATAATTATTTAGAGAGGCCTTTGGTTTTCAACTTGTTGCAGCAGATTGAGCCTTTAATTGTGTCTGGCTGTTTTTGTTTTATTATGTTTTCAATGTGGGTTTGAAACACTTTTTAACTTGTGTTTTTGTGGTTTGATATTTGTTTTCAAGTTTTGTACTATGGTTTTGAGGGTTGTACACAGGACTGTATCCCAGGCTGGAAAAAAGTGGGTTGTAAATTAAACAATTAAACGTAAGTGAATAAATGACAATATTATTGCCATCCTTACATGCAGCATTGTTTGATATCAGTTTTTAACAGCTGAAATATACAGTCAGTTTTTAAAAAAAAATGTTTGAGTTGTCCACTAAGTCTTCAAGGATACGGGGAGGAGGACCAGGGACAAAATTGCCTGCTAAAAATACTGGATAGGTCAATCAATCTTAGCCTTCATTCAGGTAGCCTGGTCAATGGTTTGGCTTATGGTTTGGCATCAGCTCACAGACAAATGTCCTGCTTCTGTATGAAAGAGAGGAACTGGGCTACCATAGGTAAGAACCTAATACATTGCCAGTTTTTCCTGCTGTGAGAGCACACTGTTGTTTGTCCTGCCACATGGAGACAGAGAAGTCTCGTCTCATCCAGTATAATGCGTGAGTAATCAGGACGGCATACTGCAGTGGTCCCAGAAGTCTCAGACAAGACAGTCAGTCCCAACAGGCCACTTAACAGTCATGGCTGTGGGTCTGTTTGATCCCTTACTACCACCAGACACTACCTAGTGCAACTGAGCCTTTGTGCATTCTTATTATCACAATAATAAGTATAACTCCACTTCCACTCCCCCTCTCCATATTATCACTACCAAAACTGGTAGGTAAGATAGACTGAAATACAGTGACTGGACTCAGTTCTGCCATTAGGCAAAGGAGATGGGCATCAGAGCTATTAGGTTTGCAAGGAAATAGTCATGGAAAGGCAGAAAGTTGTTGCTGGGCTGTGTAATAGAACCAAAGAGCCATTGGAGTCCTACTCAAGCATTTGGCCTGCCATACAATACAGATTCTCATAGGTATAGTCCTTTTAGATCCTATGTGAAGTGCTCCAGTATTGCAGACATAATCCAATACAGAGATGTATGCTGGTGATGTTTTGGGTTGTGGGAACAGTCCTCTATGGCTCTATCTACACTGTAGAATTAATGCAATTTGACAGCATTTTCAATTTAATTGCTTAATGCTATGGAATTGTAGGAGTTACAATTTTACAAGGCCCTTAATTATCTACACAAAAGGTGCTGTACCTGAGCAAACTACAGCTACCATTATCCCATAGCATTGAACCATGGCAGTTAAAGTGATGTCAAACTGCATGAAATCTACAGTGTAGAGATGCACCTTATGTTATTTAATATTTGCTTTAATTTCTTTTGAAATAATCTTCAATTTAAGAGTGACAGGAGTCAGTATCCAAATGTAACAATTAAATGAAATGACAATGAAACAATAATTAGATGCCCTCTGTTGACCTGATCTTTAAAATTGGCTAGATTATATAATCCAGTTTATAGTTGAAAGTGGGACTTTAGATGTGATCGTGTGGGTGGATTGACGTAGGACAGGCTTGAATCTACCAGTTCCAAAGCCCTTCCATTCTCTTAGATCAGTGGTTCCCATATTTGGTCCTCCAGGTGTTTTGGACTTCAGCTCCCACAATTCCTAACAGCTGGTATGATGGCTGGGATTTCTGGGAGCTGAAGTCCAAAACCCCTGGAGGACCAAAGGTTGGGAACCACTGCCTTAGGTTTGAGCCCTTGCCTATGGCAGAATTAGAATGACATAGCTAATTCCCTACCCATTAGAGTAGTGGTTCTCAACCTATGGGTCCCCCAGATATTTTGGGTTTCAACTCCCAGAAATCCTAACAGCTGGTAAACTGGCTGGGATTTCTGGGAATTGTAGGCCAAAACATCTGGGAACCCACAGGTTGAGAACCACTGCATTAGAGCTAATGGGAAGAAACACAACAGGGTAATGCTATTGAAGAAAGGTAGGTTTGCCCATCACTGTTGTCTTTGCTGGCATGAGCTAGCAAGAGATGGAAATCTACCATATAATTTCCCTCGGTTCAGTTTGTATGTTCAGCCCAACAGAAGTCAAGAGTGGTTGCAGTCTCACATTATGATGAAAGACGTTTATCCATGGAGCTTCCTGAGTGACTCTGAGCCAGTCACTGTCTCTCAGTCTAACTCACCTTACAGTCTCGGTGTGAGCTTTAAACCCCACCCTGAGCTTCTTGAAGGACAGGCAGAATAAAATGTGCAATGAACAATAAATAGAAATGATAAAGACAAATTAGCAAGTACAAGTTGCCACCTGGCAAAGCTCTGTCTCTTTAGATGACTCTATATCATAACACATTGTCAAAGGTAGTCCAGAAATAATTTTGTTACTGGAAACGTAATGACGTGTGTATGTGTGTTGTGTTATTTTTAGACAGGGAGCTTGTAAAGTAATTGCTTACTACTTTACTGTGATTGTGATAAATGTTTGGACCCATGTTAGATGCCATTAGGTCCCACTGAATCCAAGGTTGAAAGTTAGTCATAGCTTCGGATACAGCTCTACTATGAACAAGCAACCAACCACTGCACCCATCCCTATGAAATGTTTCATATCAATTTCTATAGTTTGTACAAAGGATTGCTTTTCATTTGCATAAGAATTGCCATTAAAACCTTGAAAGATAAGTTTATCCCCTTTGTTGAGGGAAAGCCACCAAACTGTAAAACCTATTCTGATACACAACTCCATGCACCTTGAAAATTATCAGCAAGTAGAATGCACATATGCTTTTAGAAACAGGTAGTATGTTTTCTGTGCAAAGAGCAATGGTTTTGTGAAGGAAACAATGAATTTTGTGAAAACTGTTTTTTGTGCAACCTCTCCTCTCTTTTTTACACAAATAAATTTTTTTCTTGAACAAAATTTTGATATGTGTAGGATCTCACAGATATTCACCTTTTTCCTCATTTGGGTATCTTGGGGATCATTTCTGAACTAAGGTTATGAATATTGATGATAGTTTTCACTTTCCTAGTTGCTGCCCACCACATCTGGAGGACACTGGTTTGAGGCATTTCACCTTCATCTTAATTATCCTCTCCCCACTTATGACATGTATTCCCTGTTTGATTATACTTGCTGTTGAGTTGTCACCTTGCTCTTCAAAATAACCCTTTGTCCTGTACTGGCAATGGGACTCATGCAGCCCTTCCACATCCTCAGCACATTCCTGGTCTGACACACATATTTAGACTGCCATTCTACACATGCATAGCTGAGACTAAGTTCCATTGATCACAGAGGAGCCATGTATAAATTTAACCAAAAATTTGGTTTAGGAAATCCCATATCTGGGCATTGATTTCATTGAACTTTGTGATACTTGCTTCTGCTTACCAATGCATTTAGTGATGTTGCACATGGGCAGTTTCAGCCCTATAGCTGCTTCTCTGAGAGCTCCCTTGAACTCCATTGGACTTACATACTATTATTATTATTATGATTATGATTATGATTATTATTATTATTATTTACAGCATTTCTACCCCACTCTTCTCACCCCCGCAGGGGGACTCAGAGCGGCTAACAATGGCAATGATTCGATGTCACAATAATTACAATTATAAAAGCAAAATAAAATCATACAATACAATAAAACAACATTAGTTAACCAATCATAAAGGCATTTCCATTATAACAACCGTCTGGTCCAATTAACTGTTCAGGTGCCGTTATATCCATTAGCCAAAAACCTGGTTCCACAACCATGTCTTCAGATTTCTTCAGAAAGAAAGGAGGGAGGACGCCTATCTAATTTTGCTGGGAAGTGAATTCCACAGGTGGGGGGTAACCACTGAGAAGGCCCTGTCCCTCGTCCCCACCAGCTGCATTTGCGAAGCTGGTGGGACCGAGAGCAGGGCCTCCCCAGCAGATCTTAGACTACGAGGCGGAACGTAGAGGGAGATATATTCCGACAAATAAGCTGGGCCGGAGTCATATAGGGCTTTATAGACCAAGACCAGCACTTTGAATTGTGCTCGAGAATGGACCGGCAGCCAGTGGAGTTGACGTAACAGGGGTGGTATGCTCCCTGTACGATGCTCCAGTGAGCAATCTGGCTGCCGCCCATTGGACAAGCTGAATGGGATGTGTAGGGCTTCAGTCTTCAGCTTGCTACCCCAAGTATAGTCATGTCAGGAAAAAGTTCTGTGTGACTCTTTGAACATATTCCAATGTAATTATAGTAATTTATACCAGACTGTTGTGTTAATATAAACCAATTTAACTGGTAGTTAGTGAAATGAAACCTATAGACACAATGTCCTGCCATACACACACACACACACACACACACACCAATCAAGCCCCTTCTACACTGTCATCTCATAATACAGATAATCAAAACAGATAATCCACATTATCTGCTTTGAAATTGATTATATGAGTCTGCTTCTGCCATATACTACTACTGCCATATAATCCAGTTCAAAGCAGATAATCTGGATTTTAAATAGAGTATAGAAGGGGCCTCTGTTATCAATATAGAACAAAGTATCACTTTTTTAATGCAAGGAGAGGAAAGAAGGGAGAAGAGCCCTAACTATGAATAATGCAGTCCGAACTCTTATGCACACATAAACCAAGCTTACTGAATACAATTGGACTCACTTTTCAATAAGCATGCATAACATTATAAGGTGTTACTGAGGAAACCAATATAAAGTGCAGCAGTTGCCTGATCTACTTTCATGAAAAGCATCTAAGATCAGAATGAAAGACTGATTTCCTGAATGCTTGATATTGGTAACACTGCTCACTCTTCCACCCCTCCTATTATATGCTAGAAATATCCTTCCTTTAACAAGCAATCACAGTCATGGCTATGAAAGAAAAACAGTGATGAACTCACTATTTCAGCATAAGTGAGATACATTATATGAATAAGCAACACCCCATGGTTACATCAGATCACCCTTAAAAAGAAGCACAGTCAGGCTATCTAGATAGCAAGTTGGCAGAATTTCCTGAGATTGTTTGCTGACCAGGGACCATTTTACCCCTTGAGATGGGTCACTGCAGAGTTTCCAAGCAGAAAAACAGTAAACAGTGTGCAGACAAGTTAATTTTTAACAATGACCAATCCCTTGCCCTGCCTTTTTAGACAGGCTTGAAGAAACCTGTCTTCATCCCTGTCCATGGTACTGAACAAAGCCTACAAGCTCCAAGGTTTTTTTAAAATGTATCATGCTGCCTAAATAGTAACACACAGGCAAAATGAGCTCTTTTGCTCAAAAACTCATCCAAAAAACTGCTGCATCAGGGTTGTGCTATTTAATACCCAAGGTCCTGCCTACTGCAACCCACAACTGAGAGTCTCCTCCCTCAACCCTCTATTCCTTTCCTTTTCCATTGCAACATATTTGTCAATAAATGTAATTATAGGATCAATGCAAATTTTTCTAGGTTGTCCAAATACAGCCCAGCCAATTTTAAAGCCCTTTTACTTAAAGAAATCACCTGCTGAAATAACCAGCCAAGGCATCGTATCTAGATCTCTGCAAAGCAGTCGTTGTGCTTAATCTTGTCTGCAGTATGCACAGCCCTGAATGTATATTCTGGGCATGTAAACGCACACAGGCAACCAGCAATTGCTAGTCAAATGTCTTTCTCAATTTTTCTGTGACCTACAATAGCAGAGAAATGTGCATATATAGACAGACAAGAACTGATATAATGTAATTCCTTTTTTAAAGGAAGCAAGTTTTTAACACACATTTGAATCCCAGCCAGTCCAAAAACCTGCAAACTGCAGCAAATCTTTTGCCATTAATAGCCATTTCTAATAACATTTTCACTGCAACACCTCAAAGGAAATGGATTTGTTTCATTCCTTAATCAGTCAAATCAACAGCGATTTCCCCCACGGAGATAGAAAGAGTGTGAGAGAGAAGATGTTTGTTAACCCAGCCCTAATATATTATTCATCATTTTGCAGAGTGTTTCAAAAGCCAAAAGCAATGGTAAGAAATGCTACGCTTCTTCCAGCATGAGAACAGGTCTGATTTCCCCCCTCTCAATTTCCCCCTTCTGCATTCTACTGAATGGCTGGCAATCGGTATGTAGTGAAGGGCGCAAACGCATCATAGAGTTACCACAAAATCATGCAATTAAAGAAACATTTACCCAAGTGGATGCAGCAAAAGGTCACAATCCAACTTCCACTCCCCCATAAATCATTCTGCTGAAGCAGGAACCCCACTAGCTTGTTCAGGCCAGTTGTCTCTCTCCTACACTTGACCTAGACTGCCTTACATAATAAGGATCCAATGCTGTATCCTGAATGTCATCCTTGGCAGAAGTAGCAAATGCTGGCAGCAGGAGGGCTAGTAGTTTGCATGAAGATCACGAAGTCTCTGTCTCTCTCCTGCTCTTCCTTCCCTGCTCGTTTTTTTTCTCTCCACCCTGGACTGTTTGAGGAGAGGAGGCAGGACTTAGCTCCAAAGAGCTGTTGTCATTCTTCCCCTGGAATGAATGGCTGGAATAGACAAGAGCCTCAGAAATGCCAGGCAGACGGCAAGAGGCTGCGTTTGTCCTTACAGACAACCTCACACATTCCTTGCCCTTATTGTCTAGAGGAACAGCCTAGCTGCAGCTAACGTGAGCAACAGCGAGACAAAGTCAGCTCTGCTTGCCTGTGTTTCCCATGGTGGTGAGTGGAGGGGAAAGAGGGGGTGAAGGTCAGATATTTTTTAACCTTGCATTTCCTAGGAGAATGGTTTCTTAGCTCAATTAATAGTGTTGTGCACTGTAGTTAAATGGCACTGTGTGATAATGCCTTTCAAGGAATGCTTCATATATTATGCTGAATGCATTCAATGGAGTTGCATATGTCCTTGCAACCCATGCGTAAAGCTGACTTGGCAGTGTTTCTTGTCATAATACTCATTAGCAGAGATTTCTGTTCTTAATTATTTTCCATAGATGATGAGCAAGTGATAATTCCCTAGATTGGTAGCTACTATGTTTAGATTTAACATTTTGTGCATTTGGAGGACAAGAAGAAACTGGCAAAACCAAACTCTTGACACTTGGTTATAATTTACGCAGAGCTCTATGAGTGGGTCACACTGAGAGGTATTTGAATATTTATGTTATTATTGAAATTACTTGTGGAGAAACTGGGAAAAAATATTTACTTGAAGAAAAAACATGGAAATGTTGATTTTTTTCCCCATTTTCACCTTTTTATGGTTTATTGATATACAAATATTGAACCCAATTATAAATAATGGGACTATAACAATGACTAATGAAACTGAAGTTAGACATGCAACTTTCAGTGGATCCTCTCTGAGTTTGATTACATCCCACAAAAATCTATAGGGTTGTCGACAGTGAACAAAATGAGGAGGCAAAATGGGAAGTCCAAAACAGAAAGAATATGATGTTGTTTCAGTTCTCACTGGCATTTGTTAATCAGAGGTAGATTGGTTTTGCATATGGAGAATATATTTTTGTTCAGTTATGGTTGGTAATTATGATATTGTATAGAAGTTTTTTATTCTGGTAGCCACCACTGTATCTTGAAGCTAAGAATCACATGTTACCTGAGGTACAATATGCAGGCAATATGCTTAGAATTAACATCATTTTTTTGATCCTGTATTGTAGTGTTTTCAAGAAAAAAGAGAGGAAAATAATAATGTATATGTATTCTCGTTCACACCGCAAATAAATCTATCAATCCCTCTTCTGTGTGTCCCATCTTAGTTATTTTTCTTCACTTAAAATATTCAGTCTCTTAATCTATTCTTCCAATGTTCTGGTCATTTGATTTTTCATTCATGTACATCCTGTATATTTATATTTTGTAAAACAATGCAAATGGAATTGTGCAGAGTCTCCTGGGCTGGATATACTGAAACCCGAGAGAGTCATTTCCACCAAAAATCTGATTCTACATAAGGCAGATTTTCATAATTTAAGATCTGCACCTTGTGTATCTCTATTTAAAATAAACTCTTTGGCTGTGCTGTTTAGTCATGCTGGATTTGTCTCATCAGGAAAGTTTCTCTCTTTCAACACACATTGTATGCTTTGAATGGTTGTGAGTTACAGCTTTTAAACAGCTGTGCTATTTAACCATATGGGCATCTGTCCAATTGTGAAAGTCTCTCTTTCACACACACACACAGACACACAGAGGATGCTTTGAACAGCTGCAAGTTAAAGATTCATATTTTAACTATTTTTACTTAAACTTTTTATTTTTATTTTAACTCGTGTTACTGTGTGTTGGATGCTCCCTCATCACCAATGGAATCTGGAGCCACAGTGGTGCAATGGGTTAAACCCTTGTGCCTGATCTGAAGGTCAGTGGTTCGAATCTGCGAGATGGGGTGAGCTCCCATCTGCCAGCTCCAGTTTCCCATGCAGGGACATGAGAGAAGTCTCCCACAGGATGGTAACACATCCAGGAATCCTCTGGGTAACGTCTCTGCAGATAGCCAATTATCTCACACCAAAACAACTTTCAGTTTCTCAAGTCGCTTCTGACGCGATTAAAACCCCCCAACATATTGCACTTTTCTTTTTGAAGAATATAGTCCTTACATTTCCTAGATGACTCAAATGAACTCATATTTTTATTAAATTCTGATACAGTGACAAACCAAATAATATGCTGAATGATCATAGGTTTGCCACCAGAGAATTGGAGTCAGCTGATAGCTCCATTGCTTGGATTGCTTGCATGCCATCCAAGTTATTGAACCCAATTAGCACCTTGGATAGCTCTTGTAAGATGCAGGGCACACTCACTGCCTGAAAGTAGCAAGGCTGAATAACAGTGTGACATTATTGATTTGCCATTGGTAATGCTGGCAGCTTGGCACAAGAGGAAAGACAATTGGCAGATCGCTATGTGTGCTTGGAGATATGCCCTCTCTTTGATTGAGCAAAAGGGTGTGACTGCAAAAAAGATGGCATAAGTTATATCACTTAGGCACTTTCCTCAGCAGCTATATAGGAGGATGGTGCTATGGTTAAATTGAGTTAACATAAGGGGGTCAATGTATGACTCAAAGAAAGTAAAGTTGAAGAGTTATTTGTTTAAGGAACCACCAAACAAGCCTGACGGGGAGATTATAACAAGTGTATCAGGTCAGTCAAATAACATTTATCTCAGAAACTGCATAAGTGCAGTTCTTGAAAACAAGTAACCAACTGATTACACAACTCCATTGTTGCAGAGACAAGCTACACCCATCAGTCATCAAAGTGGATTGATGGTCACCAAGGTGGACTGTCTTCAAAACATTACCCATTACCTTCCTCTATCCTTCCCCCAAGTGCTCCAAGAAGAGAGATAGGTATGCAGAACTCAACCTTACAATCAGAAGTAATTATATATTGTATTGTCGAATGCTTTCATGGCTGGAATCACTGGGTTGCTGTAAGTTTTTCGGGCCGTATGGCCATGTTCCAGAAGCATTCTCTCCTGATGTTTTGCCTGCATCTATGGCAGGCAACCTCAGAGGTTGGGGGGTCTGTTGGAAACCAAGCAGGAACTAGCAGCATTTCAAACAGAAGCAACAAGGGAAAGTAATGCACAAAGTCACTACCACTTCAAAATATTTAAATCCCTATCATGCCTCAGTGAAGGGACTTTTGTCAATGAACAGAAAAGCGTTGGTTATCACTGACTGAACACTTTTGATTATTTCTTTGTTGATGATGTTGAAAAAACAAACAAAACAAAAAACCATGGAACAACTCATACTTGAGAGCCGGACATTGTCATTCCAGAAAAAATGGAAAATAATCCATTTTAAAACCCTTAAGGACATGGGTGACTATTGGAAATCCCCTCCGCTCAATCTAAAGGTCATTTTTGGAGGAAAACCATTTGATTTATGGCCTATATCAGTAAGTTACATCACAGTACAACATATTCTTGGTTCCCATTGCTTTTTTGATCTACTGGATAGATCATAAATCCTTGCATTTCGGTGGAATGTTCTGAGAGATATATTTGGAAATTCATTGTCAGGGCTGGATATTTTGCCACTTTGAGAGGGAACTCTTGTTTCCAGAAAAAGCTGTTAGCAGAGAGGTGATTAGCTATTCTCTGCAATGGTTTTATAGAACACAGTGCAGAAGAACAGGCTCAACTGTTTCCATTACTCCTGCTCCAAACAGAAATTTTCCTCATTATCTGGGATCTTATTAATTTAATATGATTTGTTTTCTGGATTG